>NC_139603.1:33744994-34002274 GCF_964270895.1 Podarcis filfolensis | reverse complement strand
GATAGTTTCTATTCTATATTTCCAATGTTTTTGTTTTTGCTGGGGAGGGGGCAATGTCAGCAATACTGGAAGAGACAAAGAAAATTCCATAACCTTTAACATCACACACATCTCTTTGTGTGTGTGTGTGTGTGTTAAATACTACCTTAATGGGTGCAATATAAAGACCTGTGGGGACCACTGGTGCATTGGAAGCACATTATGGAAATCAGGTCCCTTTAGCTACATAATTACTGCTCAAATAACTTAATCATCACATTAGCAATTTCCATTTCCCCTTGTAAATATGTATTCCCCCCCCCCCCATGAATGTTACTGCCCTGATGAATTTGTGTTTCATTAAACTGAATAATGAAAATGGCACATTCTTAGATAAGGGGGTGCGTTAATATCTAGCTCTTTCTGAAATGACTAATTGGTTTGGATTATATTATTGTATTTGCAGCATTATAACATCCAGGAATTCAAATAATGGTTCCGTGCTATTTTGGCTGTCTTTCAAGACAGTTATCTGTAAAGAGGCATTAACTACCTAAACGTTTCAGCTTTTGTCAAATAATTTGATCGTGTCTTCTCTGTAGCTCTATTTCTTTGGCAAAACACTTTGGGCACTTGGGGAAGGAGATACAGATTAAAGCGTGACCTGGCATGTCCTTTGCAAAGGGTGAATTAAGCATTATGCACGATATAGGTATGCTGACCAAAACAGCAACCACACATTCTCTTCTGCTATAAATCTGATATCACATGACTCCACATGACTGTGATGTGCATTTTTCCGCAATGTCCCTATTGTTCTGGATGGTGTCAGTAGGTAGTTTCTTTACAGTGATGATGATGATATTCTTACAACATGTTACAGCATCATACGTAGTCACCAGGTAGTTTCTATTGTATGTATGCAAACATAAATATTATGTATTGGTCAGAGGAAAAATAGGTAGCCTATTTTAAACTGAATCAGTGCATTCATGGCCAAATTGGAGCCAAGCCCTCTAATGTAGAATTTAATGGTACTGTCCACACAAAAAGTACTTTTAGAATTTCTTTAAAAATACATACATTTCCCCAAAACTCACAACACACATTTTCATATTTTCATATTATATTTTGGGCTGTCACTGATTAAGGATTTTTATGATGATGATTTATAATCTGCCTGTTACCAATTTTGTTTAAATAGATTTGCATATTAACAAAACCTCAGTAGGGATGGTTTTTGAGAGATTGATAAAATCTCATAATAACATATAATTTAATAAACGAAAAAGCACCACATCCTCGTGGGTCACAAATCATTATCTGATCTGCATTGACTAGACCAGGGTCATAAACGGGTATTTTAATTCAGAAACATGTCTGCTAGGAACCATGGTATAAATACTTCACAATTTTGCTCTGCAAAAGAAAGTACTCATTCAAACAGCACATAGTTATAACTATGGCATTCTCCAACTCAGGTGGCTTTGAAAGTGGATTAGATAAATTCATGGAGTATAAGTGACTACTAACATGGATGGTTATGTTCCACTGCCACTGTCAGAGACAGTAGTGCTTCTGCATACCCATTGCTGGAAACCACAGAAGAGCACTCAGGTTCTGCTTGCGCCTGGGGGTCTGGTTGGCCACTGTGAGAACAGGTTGCTGCACTAGACGGTAGGATCAAACAGGGTCCCTATTATGTTCATGAGATCCCACCCCCCTGCGCATCCTCTCAATTCTGATCATAGTAAATAAGTGGACCAGCTGATGCCAATGATGATGGGGCAGCAGTGGCCATGTAGAGAGAGACCTCTGGAAGAATGGGATCCCTAGGTACCAGGCTAGCTTGTGGCACTGTTGACTCTGGGGCTGTCATTTGAGTGTCATGATTGTGCTGCCATGTAAGTACTATGGCAATAAAAAGACACACATTTAAAAACATGGGAGATGGGAAGTAGCATTATTTTATATATTTTTTTGGGTGGAAGTAGTAGAAATTACTAGTACAATTCTGCACACACACTGCGTATACGTACTACTTGGTCTGCTTGGATTGCAGAGATGGCTACAACAGTTTGTGCAATGAGTCAAATCTACAGACTCTTTCTGCTTGGAGCAGGTAAAAGGTAGAAGGCTGCAAAGCAAGGATCTTGCTCAAAGCCACAAGTTTTTCTTTGGATAACATTCAAGAAGGTTTATCGCAGCAGCCTTTAACATGGAATCTGCTTCTGCAAAGCTTTTATTACAAGCTTTAAAGTAGCTTGCAATATGAATTCCCAAAGCTTGCAATAAAATTGTGATTTACCCCCTCCCTCCAATAGAAAAGCATAATGGAAGTTAGGGGTTTATTTGAAAGGAAAACATGATGCTCGTAATGATTTCCTTGTTCCTTGTTTCTTTATTAATTTTCTCCTAGGCTTGGAGACATCCCTGCTCATTTATAGAAACCATGCAAGCCAGGAAGTTTTTGCTTTGCGAGAAATTGTCCTGTCTGGTTCTCGAAGATAAGCATGAAACAGTTTTCAAGAGTGTAGTCTAGGATGTTATCCAACTGAATTAACAATATAACTTTTGTATTTCTTGGCAGCTTTTCAATTTATCAACCATCTGGTTGTTAAACAAATAAGATGTGGGAAAATTCAGATTGATCATCCATACCGTGATGGAATTAATGGTGGAGAGATGTGAATGATGAACATTTAGCAGAAGGGTGAGGAACTGAGTCTAGCTGGTGGACCAGATCCTTATCTCCCCACCACCACCATGGACCAAGTTTAAGGTGGGTGGGACATAATGATGCCAGGTGTTTGACACTCACATCACTGTGAGGATCATCTATCCAGCCCCTGGCAATGCAGGAATATGTAGCTGACCCATATGGGGATCAAACCTGTGACCTTGGTGTTATCCACACCATGCTCTAACCAACTGAGTTATGTTCTTGTCTGGAGGGAGGCTGTTTCTGATCTTGCATGAATCCATTTCATACATGTCCTCAGGTTTTGCAGCTCCTTTTTGCTCCTTTGTGGTGTATATTGGGGTACACAACTATTTGTTCAAGCATTTAACAGAAGAGACAGAGGGACAGCAGTTCACTAGCCCAAAGCATGGGACACGGGTGGCGCTGTGGTCTAAACCACTGAGCCTCTTGGGCCTGCTGATCAGAAGGTTGGCGGTTCGAATCCCTGCGACAGGGTGAGCTCCCATTGCTCTGTCCCAGCTCCTGCCAACATAGCAGTTTGAAAGCATGCCAGTGCAAGTAGATAAATAGGTACCACTGCGCGAAGGTAAATGGTGTTTCTGTGCACTCTGGTTTCCGTCAGTGTTCCGTTGTGCCAGAAGCCGTTTAGTCCTGCTGGCCACATGACCTGGAAAGCTGTCTGTGGACAAATGCCAGCTCCCCTGGCCTGAAAGCGAGATGAGTGCCACAACCCCATAGTTGCCTTTGACTGGACTTAGCCATCCAGGGGTCCTTTACCTTTACCTTTTATGTATACGAGCATCATCAAGGACTAATGAAAGAGAAGCTGAATGAGAGCTACCACGACTGGGCTCTTATATAAACGGTTGAGAGCTTGACCTTCCCGAGAGTTCATCCAATTCGTAATACGATGAGTTGGGTTAAAAAAATCTGCTTAATCAAGAATGTTTACATCTTAAGTACTGGGATAGGCACAGCACTAAATTTTTCAGCTCAGCTGTGGTACAGATGAAGGAGCAGTAATAAAGACACACATTTGAACCCCTGCCTGTTGCTCAGTAACACATGTGCCCCTGTTTCCCTCACAGAACTCCCTGAGAAAATGGATCAGTTGTTAAACTTCTCTGAGAACTGTAGCTGCCGTGAGGGGAATTCGTGCTCTCCGCAAAACTTGCAGCACTCTTAACAAACTACAGTTTCCAAGATTCTTTGGAGGAAAAACCACGGCTAATGAAAGTGGTATGATACTGCTTTGAATGTAAAGTGTAGATGGGGCCTTATTTGGGTACAACCTAGTCTTCGGTAAGCTACCCAAAACAACATATATATATATATATATACACATACTCTCATATATATAACTCTCATATAAAATATAAAATCCCCAAACACTGTAAGCTTTGCATTGCATAGGAAACCATCTTCACAGCGACTGCCATCAAGCCCCTCCTCCCCTCTGCAGACATTACATAATGCTCCTGGCTGATATGCTGAATCTGTCTGTACAACAGATACCCTTAATGAGTGAAAGTGCTTGGCTTTCTTTTCTCAGCCCCTCCTTCCGTTGAAGGCATATTTGCTTATGTGTGTGTGTGTGTGTGTGTGTGTGTGTGTGTGTCCCTTTTTTCTTCCTCAACTCATCCTTCTCTGCAGCACATATATTTATCATTTCCACTGCTGTGACATTTCCAGCTTGGCTGACAGGCCATGCCTTGTCCCCCACCTACCCGCTCTCTGAAGATTGGTTTGCCTACTCCTAGATTTAAAAAGGTTTAAAGAAACAGCAGGGAGTTGGCAGAGAGAGGATGAGTTGTTTGGAAATGTCAAAAAGTATCAAACTGGCAGCCATGTGGGGAAGATCAGCTCTCCTCAGTCACTCTGGGCCAGAAAGAGATTTCCCTCAGAAAGAACCCAGGAGTGGGACATGGAGATGATTCTTTGTTGTATTTGGAGGAAAAGATATATTTCTACTTTCCACAGGATGATAATTTGAGGTCTGAGGAATCCAATATTCACAGCACCCAAGGTAATGAATAGCCCCTGTCTACACACACACACACACACACACACACACACACACACACAGGTTTCAGAGTTGTACATAAAAGAAAACTGAAATAGGTAGGATACAAATTGTCTTTTAATAGCAGCAGGAAGCTTTCGTTTCTTCTACTAGTGTTTATTATTCTCAATTTCCTGCCTTCCACAGTTAGCCCTTGTGCTTTTTTGTGATATAGATTTTCATATTTCTTCCTAGGAAGCAAAAGAAACCTAAAAAATATTGATCTTGCAAAGGATCCCCACAAGGGTGACAGCAATAGCTAAGCTGCAAGGACAGTGTTCCTGGAATATAAATAAATTCTCCTCGCATATTAAGCCTGCTACTTGAATGTCTCCACTTCTTATAAACTTTTACAGGTTAAGATTGCATTCTTCAAACCAAGTACTACTTCTTGAGCATTCATCCTGATTTGCATGAACAAAACTTACATCGAAAACTTGTTTGGTCTTTACTGAAAGTTTGTTCGGAGTCGTTTGTGGGGTGGTTATAGAATAATAAGCATTTATCCTGATTTGCTTGCAGACATTTCTCTCCCATTAATCATTCTTTCATCCTACACGTTTCAGTGCATTCCACTGTCACTTTCCTAACTGTAGACAGTCCAGGTTTCTTTTTTTACAATAGATTTGTTGCACTAGCATAATAGAGCACTTTAATGGTGCAAACCTAAGTCTTTGGTATGCACTTTGAATCCCTTCTGCAAAACAGTGACCATCTGAAGGCACCCCCAAAGGCCAATACAATCTTCGTCCCGAGACTACTTATTTCATTTGCCGACCATTATTCCTTACCAGAGTAGCCACATTCCTAAAAATCTATATATTTCTGTCTCAGCAAACCTTTTGAATTTCCTGCAAGTCGAATTAGGTGGGATGATAGATATTTGCTCAGTTAGGGTTATAGACTGAGCTCATTGGCAGACAAGATTTGAAAAGGAGTTCACTGGTCTAGCTGCTATTCTACATCAGCTCTATATGTGGAAAATACTGTTTTCTACACTGGCTCTGTATGTTGTGCTATACTTTTAGTGGTGACATGGAGGAATTCAGTGTACCGTACATGTGTAGGAGAAAGAGATAAGGAGAAAGCGTTCTGCTTTTGTTCTTTCTTTCCAACCAAAATGTCTGTGGAGCTGAACCCTTTATATTTATTTAGAAGTTAAGTTCCATGAAATCAAATGGGTATATTGACTCCCAGGTAAATGTGCATAGAAATATGCACTATTCTCACACTCGCCACACAATCCTGTGCATACAAGCCTATCCAGACCTTAATCCAGTCTTCATCTGAGGCTCTTCTCTGAAGGAAAATCAGAGGGAGGTTGCCAGGTTAGGAACACCCATGCCTTGTGATTTCTGGGCCCAAACCTGAGACTGTGGAGTGGCTACCACAGCAATATTTTCTTCACATTGGTCCCTTACATTTGTACTTCTTTATCCCGGAATTGTGTGCTCAATAATCATGTTCATTAAATATAGTATTTACATCCCAGACAGCTCCTCAAAAGTCCTAGCTTCCCTCTGGTATTCTGAAGCTGGATATTCCCCCCGCCCCTGCCAGCTCTGGATCTGATTTCCTGGAACACATGTAGAGATTAATGTCTTCTGGCCAATAGATGCTTCACTAGATGGCAGTAACAGCTCAGCTTGTGAGCCTGCTTGTTCAGCAGCCTCCCTTCCCCCAGTTTCCTTTGCTTTAAACACACGGAAGAAATACAAATGGCTTTGTATGTTGCTGCATGTGGCTTATTCAGAAAAGCTGAATAAGCTGCTTCATTTTGCAAATGATATTTTTTTTAAGCCAAATATTCTTCCTTTTATGAAGTATTTTTTTTTTATATCTAAAAAAATTAAGATGCAGTGCCATGCTTGAGGATCTTTATGGAAGGTCAGCAATGTAGTTCCATATGTCCTTCTCTGCAAACTGAGTCACAAACCCCTATATGCACCTTTGCAGATTTTTACAGGCTTCATGTGGTGTGTGCACAAGTGGGGATTCTCTGACTGACCAATGTCAACTAGGTTTTTATTTTCCCTAAGAAGCCAATTGGTTGGTTGCTCTGTCTAGGGAAGGCTCAGCACAGAAATGGAGTGGGACCTATTGATGCTACTTTGTGTTGACATCATCTGCGTGACGTGTCTCTTTCCAGCTTCTTGTTTGGCAGAAGAGGCAAATGGCAAGGAATCGGAAGAGAAACCCACCCATATGATGAAAATTGCTCAGAAGACTTCTGAAAACTTACCGGTACCTGATGGCAAATATCAGTTTGATAGATCATCTGTGAGTGTTGAGCTGTGCTGTTATATCTGGTAAAAGGAATAACACCTCCCCTTCTCACTTTCTTCTACTTGCTAACCCCTCCCCCCCAAAAAACCCCCTCACTGTGCCACACTTTTGCACAACATTTTCTCCAGCCATTTGAGGGAGTGCTGGACATATGGCAGCTGGAGAGAAGTGAAGATCTCCTCAGAAAGGGCAAGTTGTGGGTGAAATTTCTCAGTTAGAAAATTCAATTTAAAAGGAACCAGCTGAAGGGGGTCACATTTGTCCATTTAGCTCAGCAATTTACCTTTTTAGCTGAATGAGGCAATTGCAGGGTTTTTCTTTGAGAGAATCTTATTTTCTTAAAAAATTAGAGAAGTCCCACATTTGCTCATAGCAGTGTGAGGCTCTTTCCAGCTGAATTTTAGGAAATACTGTATTTTACTTTTTTGCAGAAACACTTCTTAATTTTTTAAACATTCAAATAACCCAGTGCACGATTCAGAGAAATTCTACTTCAGCTTGGATGAGTTGCATTTTTTTCTGTTGTGAACCGCCCTGGGATCTTTAGATGAAGGGTAGTATACAAATTTAAATAATGATGATGATGATGATGATGATGATAATAATAATGTCCAAAAAAGCCTTCCTTGGCCTTTAGGGATTCATTTGAAATGAAATGACTATTTACACCTTGGGGAGAAAATGCCTCTTATCATACTATTTTCTACTCTCTTAAGAGCCATTGCCTGCCTCCAGTGTCAGTTTTCCAAATTCTGCAGTTCAACTTCAAAATGGGTTGCTAGGTCAATGCAACCTGATGGAAATAGCTAGTCAATTTATTCAAATTGATAGATGCACTGTTTTGCAGGTCTCCCAGGTCATTAGGATAAATGAGATTGTGGACTGCCCAGCCAAATTTACTGTGGCATGAAGAGCTGCCATCAGAGTTTGGCAGTTTCTTTTGAAAAATATTGGCAGAAGGGGCGTATTTTTCTACTGTACAATTCAGGCTCTCCTCTGGATATCTACGACCTCTGCTGGAGTAGTTCTGGTTGACCTTGGGCAGACTGCTTAATCTCTTTTGGACATTTGTAAAGCATGAACATAATAATCTGAATTTGCCAACTTTAATACCCACATGAACAGAATAAGGACAAATAAAGGAGAATAAAACAATGGTAAACAATTAAATTGTTATATTTTGTTTTGCGCTCCTCTTCTTCAAATTATAGGAATGGTGGAAGGTCTGTGGAATACTAAATAAATAAACTGATAGGAACTTCCTGGCAGCCTTTACAAAGTCCATTTTCTCTAGAGGAGGGAACATAACAAGAGCACTGCTGGAGCAGGCCAATGACCCATGCGGCGCCATCCTGTTCTCGCAGTGGCCAACCAGATGCTTGTGGGAAGCCCACAACTATGACCCAAGTGCAAGAGCACTGCCTCCAGCATCTGGTATTTGAAAGCATATTGCTTGTAACCATATTAGCACATTAGTAGACTAGCATATTAATAGATGCAGATGCGGGTGGCGCTGTGGGTTAAACCACAGAGCCTAGGGCTTGCCGATCAGAAGGTCGGAGGTTCGAATCCCCGTGGCGGGGTGAACTCCCATTGCTCGGTCCCTGCTCCTGCCAACTAGCAGTTCGAAAGCACATCAAAGTGCAAGTAGATAAATAGGTACCACTCCGACGGGAAGGTAAACGGTGTTTCCATGCGCTGCTCTGGTTTGCCAGAAGCGGCTTAGTCATGCTGGCCACATGACCTGGAAGCTGTACGCCGGCTCCCTCAGCCAATAAAGCGAGATGAGCGCCGCAACCCCAGAGTCGTCCACGACTGGACCTAATGGTCAGGGGTCCCTTTACCTTTACCTTTATACTAATAGAACAATCCAAAGAGGGGCTGGGGACGAGCAAAGCAGAGGATCCTCTGGCACACCTACAGCTTTGCTGGCTCCTGTTGGTGGAGCCAGAAAGTGGGAAGGCTCCAGAGGAAGAGGCTGAGCTAGGACTCTGTGATCCAGCTCTGTCCCTGTAGCAACCTGTTTCCAAACTCTCTCCTGGCTAGTTCTTGCAGGAGCAGCATTGATGGTAGCTTCTTGCTCACCTGTGCTTTGAGTAGGTGCAGTGCTGGCCTCCACTGTAGTAGAGCCTAGGGACACCTGTACAGAATACAGAGTTTGAGCAGGTGTTAAGGGATGTGGCAGAAACATCAGTTTCACAGCTACACCATCAATTTGAAATCCTTTTTTTAAAAAGCCTTATTTCCTTTAGAACCCCTTTAGCAATTCACATTTTTGAACCAGTGGAAAACATGGCAGAGATTGACCCAATCTCTCTCTCTCTCTCTCTCTCTCTCTCTCTCTCTCTCTCTCTCTCTCTTTGTGTGTGTGTGTGTGTGTGTCTGTGTCTTCACTTTTGTGAATGTCAAAAGCCACCTCTGTTTTGGGATAAGCTATCCAGTGCTTCCCAAAAGTTCATTTATCCAAGCCCAGGACATAAGAAGGGAAATTGCCCAAATTCTCCACAAGTAACTCCACAGAATTGTACAAACCTTCGGCTTGCCCACAGGTCACAGTTCAGAGAAGCTCCAAAGTTTTAGGAGGTGCAATCCCTGAAGATATCTAACTTTGTTGGGGGAAAGTCCATGACCTGAATGGGCTTTAGCTCAGGTGTGGGGAACCTGTAGACCTCAAGTTGTTGCTGATCTACAACTCCTATCATTGCTGACCACTGGCCATTCTTGTTGGGGCTGATGGGAGTTAGAGACCTGGATAGCCCAGTTGATTAGAGTGTGGTGCTGATAACGCCAAGGTTGCAGGTTCAATTCCCATAAGGGACAACTGCATATTCTTGCATTGTCGGGGGTGGGCTAGATGATCCCCAGGGACCCTTCCAGCTCTATGATTCTAACACCTGAAGGGCTGAAGGTTCCCCACATCTGAGCTAAAGCTTATGCAGAGTCCCTTTTATATACTGTTAGTATGCCTCCCCCTATATGACTGGTAAGAGCCCTACACTAGCTATACCACCTATGTCAGCGGTTCTCAAACTGTGGGTCCCCAGATGTTGTTGGACTACAACTCCCATCACCCCTGAGCTCTGGCCTTGCTAGCTAGGGGTGATGGGAGTTGTAGTTCAACAACATCTGGGGCCCCACAGGCTGAAAAGGCTGCCCTAAGTAGAGTCACATGGACTGAGGTATGCTTTCAAAGAGTATATAAAGGGCATCTCCTAAGCTTTAGGTCATTTGAAACAGGATGTTTCTGCAAGCTTGGCAAGACAAGCTGAGTTTTCACAACTCCCTTTGCTTCAAGGTTTGGGGGTTTCTCTGGATTCTGCCCTGTAAGCAGCCTTTGGGAGTGTTTGCACAGTTCTGTCTGAGATGCGATTTCTGTTCAGGGCTTCAACACGTTCAATTTCTTGAGATTTGCTGAGCTGTTGGATGAAATGTTCTCCCTCACCGAACATGTAAATTTTGACACGAAAATCAAAATTCACATACTCTCACACACAAATCAGCTGAGCTCTAATATATCGTAAGTCGAGGCACTTTAAATTAGTGAGTGCTATCGTTGAAAAGAAATGCTATCATTGACTAGACTGGTTGATTAATATAGGGAATGCGTTCTCATGTACAGAAGTGGCAACTCGACTTTGGAATAAAAGCAAAATGAGGAATGCACCTAAAGTAACATTAATCTTGAAGTGGAATGAGGAAAAACAATCTAAAAATATAATGGTTGCTTGGTTTACCAGCTAGACATCACACCCCTTGCACATAATTGTATACAACTGTATTCTTGTGTATGTAATTAAATGCTTTGTAAAGTACTTTGAACACTGGGTTACATTAAAAGTACCATTAAGACACAATATGCAGTAAACAATGTTTAAAGCAAATGTAGCTAAAGATGCTTGTGTTGGTGAGCAATAATCTCCACCATATTTGGGATTTCAATCCTCAGCTGTTTTTACCAATTAAATGACTGAAATAACATCTAATAGCAAAAATCGAATATGTTTAGTGGAGGAAGGGAACCTTTGTCAAAGACATTGCTTCTAATTTTAAAAAGTGCATCAAACCAGGCGGAGACTGCAAAATAAAATAAAATAATTTAGGAGACTGGAAACAGTTTGTCAAATGGGATTGTGCCAGCATATTAAAGCCATTTTTAATGCATTATTTATAGATATTATTGCACCAGTGCAAGCCACTGAGATCAAGGTCACCCTGTGGACTTCTGGGCAACGGGTCAAGACTTGAGAGGCAATACTGATAAGGCCAGCTGACAGTTTCTTGGACACAACTAGCTGGTTTCTAAGCAGAGCCTTTTCAAACTTTTAATGAACAACGAAAATCTGTTTGCCATGGATCTGCTCATGTCTGCTACCCCAATCGCAGCTCATTAATTACGGCCAGCCGCAGAGCCGGGGCTGGTGTACGCTCCTATCTCTCTCCTTCTCCCTGCATCAGTCCTGCAACTCAGCCAAGCCAATGTGCGTGATGGACGTTTCACATGCAATCTCAGGCATTCTTTCTTCCTGAGGCCATGATTCCTCCCCACTTGTCACCCCACCAACCCCTCCTCCTGTGATATTTTCCAGCACTTACACTCCCAAAGCTCCACTCCTTTTTGTTAGGCTGGTGTGGATGACAGTGAATTGTAAACTGTGATTGAAGCAGACAGACATCTTGATGCCCATGGCTCCTGGCACCAGAATGTTTAGTAGTAAATGTTTGGCTTCTTTCCCTTCCTTGCTCAGTTCAAGTTGATGCTGGCTTCTGGATTCTGTGTGTTGTGCTTTGTGTGGCTTTTTTTCCTAAAAGGAGGGTCTGAAAACACACAAAAAACCCCACCAAGATAAACACATGAGCATTCATCACTTTCTTTTCTGGATGTTGACTTGTTCTGTGCACCTTCAGATTTGGGGGGTGAAAGAGGAGGCAACTAACTGTTGCTCCTCCACAAGGGATTTCTGTTTGCCTGTCCCCCATTGCTGGACTCCTGCCATTAACGTACACTGTTATTCCCCCCCCCCCTCTCAATATCTTACAGCTCACCCACCTGGAAATATACTTTGCTCTTTCTGCACATTCCCTTTTGAAATTTTGTTCTGGTGCCACCACTGCGTAGGGGTTAGAATATGTCTGGTCATTACTGGGCACTGATCAGTCATCCAAAAGGAAGGTTTGTGTACAGGTAGTCAAATTAGGGCAGAAAGCTTAATCTTTACCAGGATTAAGGAAAACACACCACTGTCTGAACTAAGGTTGACTTTGAGAGATCTGAGCAACCTCTACCATACGCAAAATATGATGTGCAGTTTTCATACATGAAACTGAATTTGCTTTGCATTTCACTTTTATGAAATTGGAATGTAAAATCAACCCTAACAGAAATCTACTTGGGATGTAGTAGTTGCCCCCCCTTGTATTCTACTCTACAACATTCACATGTATGCATAACTAGGTTCAAAGGTGCATAAATGTCATGGGTGAGAACTGCTATGCCTATAATGGGCAAACCATTTACTCAGGGTAGCTAGTGCTCTAACACAGTGGCAATGTGTGCAGAAGCTGAGGGTGCCATTGATCAGGAGCAGCATATGTTGGCTGTGTGAGTCTTTCATTTCAACCTATTTGCTGTCCTTGTATTTGTTTCCTTTTATATACATGCTTCTGGCAGCATCTCCTTAAGTCAGTTTGCTATGTGGGGGCTGCTTCCTCACGACATGGCCTCTGTGCTCCGTGGTAGCTCTGTGGGCTGTAGCGAGCTTTTAATAAAAATCTATTCCATTGCCACTGACACTTCAGACTGAGGTGGGGAATGCCAAGGGCCGCATTCCCTTCTTTGCAATCTTCTGGGGCAACGTGGCAATGGTGGGCAGGGCAAGAAGCTGAGCAACAAATGTTGAAGAACACTGTCCCAATCAATCCTATAACCAGTTGGATAGTGCCTTTGTCTTATTTGAGTTGAGACTGAGATTATTGCTCCGTTTCCAGCCTGTGATGGACTCCAGACTTCTGTTTGGACTGTCCACATTTTCACCTTCATTCTGTGTTAAAGTGAAAAAAAGATCTGGGTGTCATCAGCATATTAATGGGATTCTAGTACTCTGATGTTTTTCACCCTTGGATTCCTAGATGTTGCTGGACCACAATGCCCAGCATCCCCAAGCAGCCTAGCTGATGGTCAGGGAGGATGGGAGTTGTAGTTTAGCAACACCTGGGGACCCAAGGATGAATAAAACTGCCCTGACTTCCTGCTTCATGGGATGCTCAAGAGATCCCTGCTGCTGTGCACCATCCCACATGGCCAAACCAGAGTGATATCTTGACTCATTGCTGTGCGTTGGTGACATGGCCCTTACCTCCCACTTTAACTTGCTTTGCCGTATAAACCAAGGGGTCAGGAGATTAGTCTTATCCCAAAGCACCACTAATCCTGGAATTGGAAAATAACAATTTTATATGAGCTTCTTGATTACTTTGAAATAGCAATTCCACCATCGCCACCACCCACTTCCAAAAACGACTTTGTGCAGCAAGTCATATTGTATCTTATCACTGCGCAAACACATTACTACTCGATATGAAATGCTCAAAATTCTTTTCAAAGACTGCGATAAGTCCAGACTTGGTATATTTCATTTCTTTCTAAACACCTCATTACCAGAAAGATATTGAATGGCTGGAGGGAGTTCAGAGAAATGACAAAGAATTATCAAGAGTTTTTGAAGTGCTTTACTTGTGAGGAGGGATTTAAAGAACTACAGGCAAATGTTTTGGCTCTGCTACAACCAAGTTCCTTGGAAAAACATGTGTAAATAACCCCAAGAAATGAATTTCAAGGAGGGGTGGTTATGGAAGTTATGAAAATACATATATATCTCAAAAAGCGTTGTGAAAGACAGGGTGTTAATAACATTTTCGATTACAGATCCTGGTGAAGATCTCTGATCTTCAGCTGGGATATAAGGGAGGGGGAAAGCTTTATGAACCTCTCAAATGAGAGATGAGCTTTATAAAACCCTCAAATTCTTCTCAAATTCAGATTAAAATTGTGCTGGAGAAGAATACTAACAGAAACACCCTATCCCCCTCAAAACTCTTCACCTTCTTTTTAAATCATTGTTACTGGGCAGTGTAGTGGGAATAGCAGCAACTATTCTAGCCATGATAAGAGATGAAAACAGATTGGATCTCTTGGTCCCCTTCCTCTCTAGTAAGCTCTCCCAATGGCTCTTGGGAGTTGTAGTTTTTCCAACAGCTACTGCCACTGCATGCATGTAAGATTAAGAGACTCTGCCAGTGGCATCCATTCCAGTCCGGCTTCCGCGCTGGTCATGGGACCGAGACGGCTCTGGTCGCCCTAACAGATGATCTCCGCAGGCAGCTGGATCGAGGCGGGTCAGGGCTGCTGATTCTTCTAGACCTGTCAGCAGCCTTCGACATGGTCGATCACGAACTCCTAGACCACCGCCTTGCCGACGTGGGGATCCAGGGCACAGTCCTCCAATGGCTGCGCTCGTTTCTCTCTGGTCGGGGACAGAGGGTGGCGCTTGGGGGGGAATTGTCATCGCGCCACTCCTTGGTGTGTGGAGTGCCTCAGGGTGCGATTCTCTCCCCGATGCTTTTTAACATCTTTATGCGCCCCCTCGCCCAGCTTGTTCGGAGTTTTGGGCTGGGTTGCCATCAGTATGCCGATGACACCCAACTCTATCTGTTGATGGATGGCCATCCTGACTCGGCCCCAGACACACTGACCAGATGCCTGGAAGCTGTGGCTGGATGGCTACGTGGGAGCCGGTTGAAGTTAAATCCTTCGAAGACAGAGGTCCTCTGGCTGGGACGGGACGATATGGGATTGAGGGGGCAACTCCCATCTCTTGTGGGGGTGCAGTTAGTGCCAGCACCGTCCGTTAAGAGTTTGGGTGTAATCTTCGATACCTCCCTCTCTATGGAGGCGCAGATTACAGCTATAACAAAGGCGGCATTTTTTCATCTCCGCCAAGCTAAGCAGTTGGCCCCTTATCTCTCTCGCCCTGACCTAGCCACTGTGATCCATGCGACGGTCACCTCCAGACTGGATTATTGTAACTCGCTCTACGTGGGGCTGCCCTTGAGACTGACCCAGAAACTCCAGCGGGTGCAGAATGCCGCGGCGAGACTCCTTATGGGGTCTTCGCTGCGAGACCACATTCATCCGGTGCTATATCAGCTGCACTGGCTCCCGGTGGAGTACAGGATCAGGTTTAAGGTACTGGTTTTAACCTTTAAAGCCCTATACGGCCTAGGACCCTCGTACCTACGGGACCGCCTCTCCTGGTATGCCCCACAAAGAAACCTACGGTCTGCAAATAAAAACATCCTGAAGGTCCCAGGCCTCAGAGAGGTTAGGCTGGCCTCAACTAGAGCCAGGGCCTTCTCGGCTGCGGCTCCAATCTGGTGGAACGCTCTGTCACAAGAGACTAGGGCCCTGCGGGACCTGACATCTTTCCGCAGGGCCTGCAAGACAGAGTTGTTCCACCAGGCCTTTGGTCAGGGCGCAGCCTGACTCCCTCCTCTGGTAACCTGCACAGAGTTTTGCTTAATGGTTGCCATCAACTTGATTTTAATCAATTTTTATAGTGAAATATTTTTAGAATGTTGTTTTATTTGATTGTTTGATTATTTGAATGTTGTTAGCCGCCCTGAGCCCGGCTTCGGCTGGGGAGGGCGGGATATAAATAAAATTTATTATTATTATTATTATTATAAGGTTAAAACCATAGTTTCCAGTTTCCTCTGAACTGAGCCACTGAGATGTTGACCAGGCAATTCGCTCTTGCTTTATTCAGAGGGGAAACATTATGATGATAGAATTTAGATACAATTCCCTTGTGCTGGGTTCTTAAGAATGCCAATAGGAAGTATTACTGAAAACTGCAAGTAACTAAGCCATCTGCCTCTTTAGTAAAGCTTTTCTTTATTTCTTTATTAATGTTATTATGTTCTCATTCATCTAAAGTAGTCATCACTCATGCATTTCAGTTAAATGGGAAATGTTCCAAACTAGCTAAATGTTAAGCTCTGAACTACCTGCCTATCTGGAATAGTGATCTTGAAAGACCTTTGATAGGACTCAGCATGACAATACTTTTGCTCCCTCAAATAACGTTATTTAGAGCTGCTGGGAAATCCACCTCACATTTGCCACCTCACTTGAGGGAGCCTTTTTTGTGTTGTCTGCCATTTTCGTTCCTCATAATGTTCTGGAACAACACCATGTCCAGGAGAGAAAAAGCCTACAGGGTTAATGGCAGGTGCTGCATTGCCGCCGCCTTCAGGGGAAAATAGGCTTTACAAAATAAAGGAACAATCAGCTAGCTCTGCTTCTTTTAATGGAGAGGCCAACAGGTTCCTCATTAAAAATCCACCACACAGTTTGGTGATTTTTACCTGCCTCCCAAATTTGAGTTGAAAGTTTTTTGGTGTCTAAGTTTGGTTATTAGTTCACGGTGCTTGTTTCAGCTTAGGGCCAAACCAGAAAAGATAGTTTTGCATGCAGTGCTAGTCCTACTCAGCATAGAAGTGGGTAGTCCTGTTTATTAGCTTTAATGGGTCAACTGTGAGTAAGACTGCCATTGGCTACAACCCATGGTTCTTATTGTTTGGCCTTGTGTGAATTTTTAAAAACAGTTAACTAGCACTGGGCTTCTGAACTGGATCTGGGCCATGGTGCTGAGGGCAGAATTTTAACCCCCTGCCCCCAGCACAACCCAGAGCTGAACCCAGGACCAATGGGTGCTTCCCCCTATTGCAGAGAGCAGGTGTGGGGAGACCTGGATTTGGATTGGGACTATGGTGGAGGCAAAACAACAAACACTCCTCCTCCTATGCCATGCTTCTGATCTGAGTCAGACTGCCTGGACCAGCTATTTGTTGTCCTATACCAAACGGAATTACTAAGCAAATAAGAAATACTGGTGGCAGTGGGCAGATTTTGTCCTCACTCAGAGTGCCATATTACCCAAGTCTGCCCCTGGCAGACTGCATTATTTTGTACAAACTCCACAGTAGCAGAGATCCGAACCATATTTCTATTTTGGCAATTGCGTGCATCTTTCGATCTGCTTGCAGTAAAACAGAGCACACAAAAGAGGCTTTCTCTGTCTTTAGGAATGTAAAGCAGATGATTCTAGGTATTATGCTATCTAATCTACTCTAATCCATCTTGAGTGGCTTCATTCAATTCCTGTTATTCTAGCATCGTCTTAGCATCCATTGCTAAATTTCCTCTTGTCTTTTTGGCCAGGGTGGTGCTGGGCAGTGGAATTAAGAAAAAACAGCCCAGCTAGTCCCATCAGTCAAATTGACAGCAAAAGGAAGGTAGCAGACATAGTTTAGAGCTGTCTAGTAAATGGCAACTGTTTGACTGGCAAGAAGCCGCACCAAGCATGCTGTGCCTTTTAAAATAGGTGTCTATTTGGGACTTGGAATGCATTCAAAATCAGGTTGTATCAAAAGTTCTTCCAGATACTTAGAAACCACTTTCAGTAATTAAAGTGGGGAGGAGAGGAGAAATTGGAACAGCCACTTAAAAACCAATTTTGAACTAAAGCTACCAACGTAAACTCCTTCTCATGTCGAAGCACACCGACTTGGATCCAGAGTCCCTGTGAGCAGAGCTCTAAAATGTAGGACACAATGTCATCACCACACTCTGAATTTCCTTTCCCTGCTCCCACCAGAAGCTGCGGATGGACCAGAATGTAGACAGGGAAATGTCAGGGACCAGGAGTCATAGGCTCCTGTTTTTCAGGTGATGGACCAAAAGACCAACCCCAGAAGTGCTGCTACCTGACAAGCCTAAGGGTCAAAACCCCTCCAGCCTAAGAATATGGCACTGCTGTCCTTGGTCTTTGAGGACTCCACTGCAGAAGGCTGAGGTAGATCAGAGACTCCTCCTCTGCTTCTTCACAGTATTAGACCACTGGAGAGGGCTGGACCCGTTTAATTAAAGCAGCACTTTCCAGTATGGGCAGAGCTAACGATTAGGATGTAGTTGCTGCTCCTGCTGTTGCTCTGCACCTCCCCATCTCTGTTTCTTACTGGAACAACATCAGAGTTCTGTGGTCCTGGAGCACAGCCTAACCCTTGCCCTGCCTTCCCTTGCTGCCACCTGGATGTGCTTCATTATAGTATAGAGCAGGATACCTCCCCCCCATTTTCTTTATTTTTAAGCACTTAAAGTTCCAAAAATCTCTAAGCAATGGGCAGTTTGAAAAATGAACAATATGCCATTAAAAATAAACATCTCAGCAGGGCTTTTTTTCATTTGAGCCGGAACTCGCCAGAACTCAGTTCCGGCACCTCTCAGGTGGGTGCCATTGCCATTATAAGAGAACAAGGGAGGTGTTCATTGTGAGTTCTGGCACCTAGTTTTCAAATTAAAAATAGCACTGCATATCAGGTTTCAGAAGCCAGGGTGAAGAGGTGTGTCTTCAGCATTCACCCAAAGCTGTATAATGAGTTCTTATATATGTAAAAGCTGCCCAAAGTGGCTGGGGCAACTGAGATGGGCAGAGTATAAAATAATAATAGTAGTAGTAGTAGTAGCAGCAGCAGCAGAATTGATTTGAGAAGTGTGAATAAGGTAATTCCTCATTACAATGAAAAGCACATTTCTTCCCCACAGTAAATGTTTTATGAACTTGTAATGTTATATGTTGTAAGCCACCCTTGGCAGTGGTGGGATAGAAAGGTTTCAATAAAGTAAAGCCCAAAATCTATAATTATCTAAGTGCACCCCTGGTGGCTCCCTGACACCTGTGCCTGAGTATTTAAGGGTGTATATATCTTTTCATTCACTTTTTCTTTACATCTGTGCACTGCAGGAAACATTGATATACCCAAGACAAGTAAGATTGTCACATGAAGAGACACAATGAGACAGCTAGAAAGCTTCTGTAACCTACAAAAAAGGGAGGCAGATCCAAAATGTTTTTATTTCAAATGGAAATACTTCAATGTGTTTTCTTGCCCATAGCTTAAAAGTAGGCTTCAGAGATTGGAAAGAACACCTTTAAATGATGACTTAGCATTTTTTCCACTAACCCCTGGATATCACAGTCAGGCTTCAGGAAATTAATTAAATTTACTTTTAAAAGCTTGAATTTCCCCCCAAGTTTTTTTTTTCCATTTGAAAGTCAGGCGATCTTTTTATATTCAAGAAAATGCAACCCATTAATGAACAGAAAATGCAAATTTGATAGAGCTCATCACCGTTTTCCAGCGCTGAGAAAATCTTTTGTTCATAAGCAAAAATTAAGTGTGAAAGATAGAGGGAGAGAAATCCCAGCTCCATTATTTGAAAGAATATGTCCCATACTTATCAAGCTTTCTTCCCCTTTTCTTCATCTAGAAGGTTCAATTATATTTGCTTGTTGGTTTTACAGTTCTTAATTATGTAGTTGTCTGTTCTGAAGAACTGAAGATGCTTCTGGGAAATGTTTGGGAGGAAGGAGAGCTTAGGGGGAGGAAAAAGGAGGGGAACTCATTACCTTCTGAAAACAGCAAATCTCTGCAAATGGTCACTGAGGCCAGAGGTCGGTGCTGAAATGAGTATCAGGTGTGAAGAGAATAAAAAATACCCACAGTGAATATAGCTAGAGCTTAAATTACGTATAAATTTTCTTGGTCACAAAACAACTGGATTGAAAAAGGTACTGGAAAGGAAACACAGTGAGGGGTCTTGACAACTCCTATCAGTATTGGGGATGGAGGGAGAGAGAGAATGTCTAGTCATTTCTTGCTGAATGTATTGGATGAAGCCAAATGAAATTCCTGAAAATGCTGCTGGCCATTCTGTTTCTGTTTTAAAAAAGGAAAGCTCTTTGATGCCCTACTATTACGTCTGGCGCTTCTTCACTTCCTTCCCCTTTTCAGTCTTCTCTGACAATTGCCACAGGTGTGTCAAACCTCTGCTCTCTGAAGCTCATGGTTCGCAAAAATAAAAACTGCCACCACAGTTAATGGCTAGTCAAAATGGCTAAAAACCCCAGTCAGTTGTCTGGAAGAGATTGTAGTGTATGCGCAATGTAAGGTTTTTCTCTCCCCAACCCACTTTAGCTGCTGGACTTGGAGACCACAGATGAGGCCTTAAGGAGATTTGGTTGTCAAAGTGAACAGAAAGGTCAGATTAGACAAATACAGGAGCTTCAGGCAGCAGGCCAATGCAGCATCATGCCATGATTTCTTTGCAGAGCTAGATCCAATTCTTTGTGTGTGTTTTTGCGTGTGCATGCACAGATAGCCTCGGGACATGTACCAAAGCTTATCTAGCATTGGAACTGTATTCCTTTCAAACCATGCTTATTGCAGTAAGGTTCAGTTCAGGCTCTGAACCTGTCTGCCTGCCCACTCCCAGTGCATATCCTTAGGCTGCATACACAATATACCTTTAAAGCACCTTCAAAGCAGATTCTTTCCCTCAGAGAAATCAGTGTGGTGTGGTTTAGTGGTTAGGGTGTTGGACTAGGACCTGAGAGAGCAGGGTTCAAATCCCCATTCAGCCATGAAGCTCACTGGGTGACTGTCAGGGAACTGTCATCGGAAGAACCGGTGGTGCAAGGGCTCCCAGAGGTTGGGAGAGACTTATCAGCGGAGGAGGGAACCAGCAGGGGGAGAGAAAGAGCTCCAAGGGAAAGTGAGTCGGAAGGATGGCTCAGAGACAATTCCAGCGAGAACAGCGGGGAGGTTTCAGGACCTCCTATAGGGACACCCACTCCTCGCCGGAAACTGTCACGCAGGGAGTCCAGAAGGCGTGTTTCCGTTAAGGAGCTTTTATGCTGGAAGAAATTCCGTAAACGCCCACTGTCGGATTCTGCCAGCGACTGACGGAGTCATGTTTATGGAGCTCCGTTACAGACAGTGGTTTGTGGACTTAGCCAAACACTGAGGGACTAGGAACTTTACGCACAAGCAGCTCATCATCCCATCACAGTGACCTTGGGCCATTGCCAGCCTAGCCTACACAGCAGGGTTGTTGTGAGGATAAAATAGGGAGGGGGAGAGTTGTGTGCACCATTTTCAGTACCTTGGAGGAAAGGTGGAGTTTCAGTGTAATGATAATTACATAAACAAATGGGTATTGCTACATGTCACTGAAAAGAATAAAGAGGTACGGTGATCTATGATACAAAAAAGTTTCTTACTGGACATGGGTTAACAGTCAGAACAGAGAATGATGCAAACCATTTCCTCCATAGAAATTCCTTCCTTCCTATTCCTTCCATAGCCAATGATGAGTATAATCCTTATGTCTGCAGGCAACATTTTATGACTTAGTTCTATAGATACAGTCTCGAATTGATGTGGACCTGGTGCAGTTTGTTCCCAGTGTGTGTTTCAGCAGTAGGGTGAGATCTGGCTTGTCAGAAGATTGATTTTACTAAATCCATCCACTCCTGGGTCATTTGACAGTCTGAAAACTTAATCAATATTGCTGCGCACAGGTAATTGCTCATTAGAAAGCATTCTAGTCTTTTGAGCTTCAGTTTATCATTTCATTTTTGTACATGTCAGAAAAGTACACTTACTTTTCTAAAGCAACATTTGTTCCTGTCAAGGTTAATACCAATTTAATTCCCTTTCATACAGCAGTCTGCATGGCATCTCCTCTTTGGAGAAGAGATATCGGTCTCGCCTCTGTTTTTTTTAAAAAAAAATATTTATTGTGATTTTACAAAAACATAAGTTTACAAAATAGAAAAAAGTCACATAGAAAGAAAAAGATACAAAAAAGAAAACATAGAAAAATACATAAAAGAGAAAAAAGAGGAATAAAAATACAAAATACAAAAAACAAATAGATAAAAAAGATTTAAAAAACAAATCCGTTTTTAGTAACTTTAAACTCATTAGCTTGTTTCCTTGACCTCCTCACACCTCCCCTTTTTGTATTCCCATTTAAATAATCAAATCAGCAAATCCTTACCTTCTTTCATTTACCTTCTTAACTCTATATCTTAACATATTATAACTCTATATTTTCATCCATTTATCAATTCATTTTTGCATATTCTTATTAACTTTGTTGCTAATGCCACTTATTTTCAGTCCAACATCATTTTAACATTCATTAATTTTACAGTGTTTCTGAAGGTAGTCTTTAAATTTCTTCCAGTCTTCTTCCACCAACTCTTCTCCCAGGTCTCGGATTCTGCCAGTCATTTCCGCCAATTCCATATAATCCATCACCTTCATCTGCCACTCTTCCAGGGTGGGTAACTCTTGTGTCTTCCAATACTTTGCAATAAGTATTCTTGCTGCTGTTGTTGCATACATAAAAAAAGTTCTATCCTTCTTTGGCACCAATTGGCCGACTATGCCCAGGAGAAAGGCCTCTGGTTTCTTCAGGAAGGTATATTTAAATACCTTTTTCATTTCATTATATATCATCTCCCAGAAAGCCTTAATCTTTGGGCACGTCCACCAAAGGTGAAAGAATGTACCTTCATTTTCTTTACATTTCCAGCATTTATTATCGGGCAAATGATATATTTTTGCAAGCTTGACTGGTGTCATGTACCACCTGTAAATCATTTTCATAATATTCTCTCTTAAGGCATTACATGCCGTAAATTTCATACCGGTGGTCCACAACTGTTCCCAGTCAGCAAACATAATGTTGTGACCAATATCTTGTGCCCATTTGATCATAGCAGATTTAACCGTTTCATCCTGCGTATTCCATTTTAACAGCAAGTTATACATTCTTGAAAGTATCTTAGTTTTGGGATCTAACAGTTCTGTTTCCAATTTTGATTTTTCCACCTGGAAGCCAATTTTTTTATCCAAATTATAGGCCTCTCTTATTTGATAATAATGAAGCCAGTCTCGCACTTTATCTTTTAATTTCTCAAAACTATGCAATTCCAATTTGTCTCCTTCTTGTTCCAATATTTCCCAATATTTCGGCCATTTGGCCTCCATATTGAGCTTTTTCTGAGCCTTCGCTTCCATTGGTGACAACCACCTTGGGGTTTTATTTTCCAGTAAATCTTTGTATCTTATCCAGACATTAAACAATGCTTTCCTGACAATATGGTTTTTAAATGCTTTATGTGCTTTAACCTTGTCGTACCACAAATATGCATGCCATCCAAAAACGTTGTTAAAACCTTCTAGGTCCAAAATGTCTGTGTTCTCAAGAAGCAGCCAGTCTTTCAACCAGCAGAATGCTGCTGATTCATAATAAAGTTTAAGGTCTGGCAGGGCAAATCCACCTCTTTCCTTTGCGTCAGTTAATATTTTAAATTTTATTCTAGGCTTCTTGCCCTGCCAGACAAATCTGGAAATGTCTCTCTGCCACTTCTTGAAACAATCCATCTTGTCCAAAATTTGCAATGATTGAAACAGAAATAACATTTTTGGCAATACATTCATCTTTATAGCTGCAATTCGACCCAACAGGGAAAGCTTCAAATCTGACCATATTTCCGATATTGGTCTCGCCTCTGAATCAGTCTAGTCACAATGCTGCAGAAAACATTTTGTAATGTTTTAATGGGTGGATAATTAGTGATAGTATTGCCTTAAGAATTGTGAAGATCGTGGCTGCTTGTGAAAGAGCAGCAACCAGCACCGCACAGGATCAAACCCTTTGCTTATCAGCTGGTAAGTGGGAGGGCTGAACCTTGTGCAGTGTTGCTTCAGGGGGCTGAGAAAAAGGAGAGGCTGGTAGGAAGAAGGTGAAGTTGGGTAGCAATGGCATCCCCTAACTTCTCCCACAAAGGTGCAGCTACCTGTTATTCCTCCTTTTTGCAGTTTCTCCTTCTTTCCATCCATGCCTGTCTCTCCTTCTGATGCTCCATCCCTGTCAGGCTCGGGAATTCTATCCCTCCCCCGGTGGCAGCAAGAAACAGAGAAAAACGAGGTAGAGTCCTTTCTAATGAGTTTATTCATTCATAATAGCGAGAGACAAAAGAATGCAGTCTGCCCCAATAATGGCGTTGGTCCAACTGAGCTCCTCCTTCCTCCTTTCCTAGCAACGGTGTTATGTACTGAAGTTCTCACCCTGGGCCAGCAGGGGGATACTGTAGATAGTTGTGCAAATAAGGAATCGAAAGTGACGTTCAGTGATTGGATAGTTTTAGAAAATTGTTACAGTTAAGTTGTACTGGAGCTCTATATAAGCAGGCTGACTGAACCCTTCAGTTCAGTTCTGTTCTGGCCTGTGAATAAATAAGAGCTGTTTGAAGAATCGCTGTGTCGTCTGATATGTTCACCCACAACTTAACAAACAGCATTTCCCCTTACGGTGGCTGCCTGTGGCCAACTGACTCTGAGTCCTCTGTTCCTGCACTCTTAACGAATGCTGAGTTCTGGGAGAAGGGGGGTCAGAAATACTCTCCAATGACAACGTGTCAGCTGGCTGCTCTGTCTCTGCTCCCCTGTCTCTGCCTCCTGTCCCCCTTCTCCTAACACCTCCCAACTCTTCTGTTCGCCTGTCCTTGCGCTGTGACCTTCCTCAAATCCCTGCTGTAAATCAATACTGCTTCCCTCTTTTCTGGAAGCGTCAGGAGAAGGGGGTGAATCTCCACCATTCCTCCTCCATCTCATCCCCTTCTGTCTAGTCCCTTGACTTCCCCTGAATTGCTCTGGACCATGCAATTCAACCCATAGTCACCCAGGGCTATTTCAACCCATCTGGACTGATGCCCAGAGTCTCCTGAATTAGTCCAATTTAGTTTTGGTTTCCACCAAATCTGATGCACAGCCCTAGTTAAAGGAGCCTGCCCAATCATTTTGCTGGTCTGTTGCCAACCATATTTCCTGAGAGAAGCCTGAGATAAGGAGAGTGTGATGAAAATGCCTGTTTGCAATCCTCTGTGTTTACCTTTGCCTGTGAGTTGTGGCAGATAAGAAAGCCATGCCTGAAGGCTTGGAACAGTGGAGCCCAGAGAGAATAGAGTTCAGCACATGGGTGCCTGTGTCTTCTAATGCAACCTTGGTGAGAGAGCATCTCTCCATCTGTTCAAGCTGTCTTTGCCACTGATGCTCTCCTTTCTCCTCTGCATAATTCTGAAGCAACAGCTACCATGAATCCCCTGGGATTACAAAACACCCTTGACCGGGCTTGAGCAGCAGCTGACACCTGCCAGGTGTCATTTTCAAAATGTCATGCAATTCTGCTGTTCAGAGACTGTAAAATAACACGGAGATCAGGATTACACAGCATCAGTTTACTATATATATATATATAGTATATACACACATACACACACGCAAGAGATTGTCAAGTTGCAGAATGCTGGGGAACATTTCTCCTATAAATGTTGTGAACCTAATCTCTCAATCAGCATTGATTTGAAATGCATGTAGGGAGCTCTCCCAGATTTCTTTCTCCTAAGCCCTTGCTTAAATGCTGGAAAAGCAAACCTCCATATTACTTTCATTGAGTAAACAGGGTTGTGCTTCTTAACCAAAATCTAACAGCAATGAATTGTTTAGGAGTGGTTTCATTGTGGAAATCTGGGCTCCAGAAGGACAGAACCAAAGGCAGAATTAAAACAAGTAAAAGGGATCCCAGTTAAGGAATTATTGCTGCAGAGAAGTCAGCTAGGGGAGAGAATGGCCACACTTGGAAAACTCTACGCTAAAACTACACTGCCTCAGATTCAGCAGAAGGAACAGCTAGTTGTATACAGGTACACAAACACTGTATTTCTTGTTAACGAAACAATCCCTGATCACCTTCCAGTTTGGGCTCTAATTTGTTTTTCAACTTTAATTATTTGTCAGTTTGGTCTGGACAGCTCTCATTTCCCACCCTGCCCACTTTCAGTGCTTTGAAATGAAGCCATGATTGAAACAACACTGAGCCCTGCCACAATTTCCCAGTTGTCATTAGAAAATACCTGAACCTGGTAAAAGGACTACCAGATACCAGAAGGGTCTGTTCTAGGTGTGTGGGTCCATAAAAGGGTTCCTGGCTTTAATCAGGAAATGCTGTGTTCCAGAAAAGTATCTCACAGGCCACAGGGATATATGTGATCAGAACCAGAGGGAAGGTTTAATTTCTGAGCAGGGGCCAGAGGCAGCAGCAGCATCAGGCAGCGGTCAGGAGAAAGGGAACAGGTGTGTAAACAGAATCTCCATTTGCAAGGCAAATTCCTCAGCATAAGGAGAAAGCTCTGAGGTATGGATGGAGGAGAATTCAGTTCAGTTCACATTCAAAGGTGAACCTACTTAATTCACACCTTTGAAAACTATGCATATCTGAGACACAGCTAGTGGCGTAGCGTGGGGGGGGGGCACAGGGATGGTTGCCCTGGGCGCAAATTTGTTAGGGGGTGCAAAATTTCAACACCTGATATATACCTCAATACAGCTGTAGGCTTCCATTACTGGACTCTGTTGAAAACGGCTTCTCCATGTGAACCAGAAAGTGACCTCTCCAGACAATGGAATGACTCTTCTTTTCTTATCTCTGTTTTTTTATATATATAAATATTTATTAGATTTTCCAATTTTATATAAACACAAAAAGAAAAAGAAAAAGAAAAATATTAAAAACAAGTCAGTTTCAATAACAATTTTTCAATCACATGTTTCTTTGACTTCCTCATACCTCCCCTTCTTGTTCTCTAGTTCAACTTGTTAATTCAGCAAATCCTAATCTCTTAACATTCCTTTTAGAATAACACCTTATTTTCCGCTCAACTTTATTTAAATTTAATAACTTAAACAATTATAATCCCCATTATCTTTATCATTACAGCTGGAGACCACCAAAGTTCAAACCAACATCTTTTCAAAGTTCATTAATTTTATAGTATTTCTGTAGATAATCCTTAAATTTCTTCCAATCTTCTTCTGCTGACTTTTCTCCCTGGTCGCGGATTCTGCCGGTCATTTCTGCCAGTCCCATACAGTCAATCAACTTCACCTGCCATTCTTCCAGAGTGGGTAGATCTTGAGTCTTCCAGTGCTTTGCTATAAGTATTCTTGCAGCAAACATAATGTTATGTCCAAGATCTTGTGCCCATTTAATCATGGCTGACTTAACCGTTTCATCCTGTGTATTCCATTTCAGCAGCAAATTTTTGACATAATTTTAGTTTTAGGTTCTAGCACTTCTGTTTCTAATTTAGATTTTTCCACCTGGAAGCCAATTTTCCTGTCCAAATTGTATGCCCTCCTTATCTGAAAATAATGTAGCCAGTCTCGGACTTTGTTTTTTAATTTCTCAAAGCTCTGCAGTTTCAGTCTATCTCCTTCTTGCTCCAAAATTTCCCAATATTTTGGCCAACTGGCCTCCATATTGAGCTTTTTCTGAGCTTTCGCTTCCATTGGTGACAACCACCTTGGGGTTTTATTTTCCAGTAAATCCTTGTATCTGATCCAAACATTAAACAGAGATCTCCTAACAATATGATTTTTAAATGCTTTATGAGCTTTAACCTTGTCATACCACAAATATGCATGCCATCCAAAAACGTTGTTAAAACCTTCTAAATCCAAAATGTCCGTGTTTTCAAGAAGCAGCCAGTCTTTCAACCAGCAGAATGCTGCTGACTCATAGTACAGTCTGAAGTCTGGCAGGGCGAAGCCACCCCTTTCTTTTGCATCAGTTAAAATCTTATATTTTATCCTGGGCTTCTTGCCCTGCCAGACAAATTTAGAGATATCTTTCTGCCACTTCTTAAAACATTCCCTCTTGTCCACAACTTGTAATGTTTGAAACAAAAACAACATTTTAGGCAATACATTCATCTTTATAGCTGCTATTCGACCCATCAAGGAAAGCTTCAAATTTGACCATATTTCGAGATCTTTTTTCACTTCTGACCAGCATTTCTCGTAATTATTTTTAAATAAGTTCCCATTTTTAGATGTCATGTTAATCCCCAGATATTTCACCTTCCTCACCACAGACAGACCTGTTTCATCCTTTCCCAGATATTTCCACACTGTATCCTTTGCAGAGCTAAATCAAATTTTTATTTCCAATCTCCGTTTGACAGTTCCCTCTGATCGGCTTCCCTTTCATAGGCAGTCCGTTCCCAGGTTTTAAAGACAGCAGATGTACTTTAAATTTTCTTTCCCTGCAGGTCAAAAAGTCTTTCCAATATCTCCCCACTGTTCCTGCTAACAGTGGGGTAGTTTCCCTCTTCAGATGCTGTATTTTAATCCTCCCGACTCCTCTTTCTAGGTCCCAGCTTTGCAGTCTCTTTACTTTAATCCGTCAACAGTCCGGGAAGGCAGACTTCCTGTTTTTGCCTTTCCCGTTTCGGCCGAATTTTTTAGCAATTTTCTTCCCAATATTGTCAAATTCCTACTCACGGGTAGTTGTTTTCGAGTCCAATTAACCAGAAAAGAAATCAGCACTCTCCGACCCTGGCTGTGCAGCTTCACTTCGCGGAGACGGGTAGACAGCTCTCAGCTCCGCACCCTTCACCCCCAGTCCGTTCCGGAGCCTTTAAAAAGGCTCCTTTGCAGCGGGGGGGGTGCACAAATGGAGCCCGCCGAGCCTTCAGTTCACAGGCTTCCCCACCTGTGATTTTTTTCGGGTCCCCGCCTCGCCGTAGCGGTAGAACCCCAGCTCCATGAAGCCGATTTCCTCCGGAGTTCAGAGGAAATCCGCCATTACGATCGCTGGCGCTGACCGGAAGTCTTTCTTTATCTTTTCTTATCTCTGCGCCTGCAATCTCCTGGGTGACACGGACACCGTTAGGCAGTTGAATGCACATGCATACTCCATCTGCTTTCTTCCCTTCCACCTACCCTTTCCGCACAGCCCCAGGCACTGGCAACCCATGCTATGCCACTGAACACAGCCATCCTTCAAAATGTGTACTTCTTGAAATTTTGCAATGCCATTCTCCAGACATGCAACCTGTACAAACTGTTGTGGAAATGTGGAGAATTGAAGTTAAGGCTGGGGAAAAAATAAGAAAATGAGAGTAATGGACACTGATAGATTCACCCACCCCTACTAAGAAGCCAGGATATACTGTACAGACGGACCTCAGAAGTCAAACAGAATCCATTCCTGAAGTCGGTTCGACTTTTGAAAAGTTTGAAAACCAAGGCGCGGCTTCTGATTGGTTCCCGATTGTACAGGCATGCTGGAAACAATAGCGGAAGCCATGTCGGACGTTCGGCTTCCAAAAAAAGAAGAAAAAATTCAAAAACCAGAACACTCACTTCTGGTTTTCAATCATTCAGGAGCCAGAACGTTTGACTCCCAAGGCGTTCAGGAGCAAGGTATGACTGTATAGGGCTTAGTGAACAAGGATTGGCCCATGCAGTCAGTTGACCATTGGTACTGCAGCATGGAAGGTGTCCTTAAACCACAAGGCTGCCAGGCTTGCTGAGTTATTTGTGTGCTGGTGGTGCTGGAGAGTGTTTAAGCTATGCTTCCTCCTAGTCATGCTGGCCACATGACCCGGAAGCTGTACGCCGGCTCCCTCGGCCAATAAAGCGAGATGAGCGCCACAACCCCAGAGTCGTCCACGATTGGACCTAACGGTCAGGGGTCCCTTTACCTTTAAGTAAGTAATAATTATACCCTACCCATCTGACTTGCATGCCCCAGTATTTGTATTGGGAGTTTCTGGGGCAATCCAATAAGTCTCATCCTACTCAGAAAAGTAGGATGAACTTAACAATGTATTCATGAAGAGAATAAACTTTTTTTAAAAAAAAGATGTATGATGGTTTCAATGAATTTAGAAGTTCTATCAATTGTGTCAAAGCCATTTCTTTCCTCTGCAAGTTCTACACATATAACCGAATTTCTTTGATGGATTGAGGTTAAGTGAATGTATTATAAATATTTATAAAACACAGTCATATTATACATAATTTATATACTACATGGAGAAATGTACTGACAGACAAAATTCACTATGAGATATTGTAAAATGCTTCCACTTCAGCCTTTTCAACAATAAAATGCAATATGTAATATATTTCATTTGTCGCTTTGGATAAGGATTGTGTTTTTAGAGCCCAGTAAAATAGGAACAGAAACTTGACACACAATGATACATTCCACCCCTAACCTACCTCCAATAATGAATTTTCAAATACTAAATCATAGAAAACATAAAAGTATATCAGTGAGAAATTAACATCTTTGTTGCCCTAAACCATCCCTTGCTGCTTTACCCAAACAAACCTATTAGCTATGAGGCTAAGTTCGAGGTTTTGGTTCTGGTGTATGCAGTCCTGAACAACTTTGACCAGGATGCCAAAAAGATAATTTCATCCCTTATATAGCTGACTGAACACTGCACTTTGGAGAAGAGGGCTTCCTGCAGATATCATCTTATCAGGAGGTCTATTCCACACAATGCTTGGAATAGTGTGGTGCCACTTTCTTTTGGAATTCCCTCCTGTTAAATATTAGATAGATGTCATCTCTCTCTCTCTCTCTCTCTCTCTCTCTCTCTCTCTCTCTCTGTGTGTGTGTGTGTGTGTGTGACATTTCAGTGTTCTGTTGCTTATGTGTTTTCCACACTGGGCTCCTCTAGGAGGAAGGGTTGGGTATAAATTTAGTTAATAAATAATAAACCAGATCATCATTTCATTATTTCAGACATGATACTGGATCCATGCAAAACCAAGGTGTGTGTGGAAATGTTCCTCATACTCATTCTGGAGGAGGGAATTCTGGAAATTGCAGCTCTGTGAGATGAAACAGGGGTCCCCTAACAACTTTTAGCACCCTTAACAAACTGCAGTTCCAGGATTATTTGGGGGAGCGCAGGACTGCTTACAATGATATGATACCATTTTAAATGGATAATGCAGGTGGGACTTTGGTTTGACTTCTTTAACTGGAAAGGCAACATATTATTTATTATTACTATTATTTATTAAATTTATATACCACCCTTGATCAAAAGATATCAGGGCAGTTCATAGAACATATGATCATTGTCTTTACTGATGTGGCTCTCCTGATTAGCTGTCAGACTGATTTTGAGTCATGAAATTCTCAAATAGGTCAGCATATTAGGTTTCAATCAAATTGACTGAGCTGGGAAACCTCCTTCATGTAAGCATACTGACTTTTAACCTGCAAAGAAAAGAAAAAAATAGCATTGATACCTGCTGTCAACACAGAAGCAACTATGATTTAAAAAATGTGCAAGAATAAACAAATACATTTATTAAAATGTATTGTTTCCATTCTAAGCTCCATGCACTGCAATTTTCACATTGTGGCTCTCCATTGCTTAATTGTCTACAGAACAGCAAAATGTTTCATTTTATTTAAATTCTGATGCATGTAGTTAAATTGCCAAGAGCCATGAATGACTGCCTGTGTTGGAAACTGCAACTACCTTCATCTTACATACATTGCTGCAGTGTGTTTTTTTTCTTAAAAAATGTTTAGGAGTACTCTCATTTTCCTACTCATATTTAAAGAATGCCCCTCAATGAGGCCAAACATAGATTCACAAAATGTTTAGGGGTATGTGTACCCCTGCTTCCCCCCAGAAAAAAAGCACTGCATTGCTGGCCTGACTACATAAACAACCCAAGCTGTAGTTTGGGGGATAACTGATCATTAATACGTATGTAAAAATACAACATAGTTAAGGCATCATCTAAAGCACCATTCTCTTCTAAGACCAAATGCAACAGAGCTACTAGACTTCTTATTCTCTGTGAGGGGGGAAAAAAGAGGACAAGTTATATTGCATTGGGGAGCTGATGGCTTCTTTCCATCATTTTCTTGGGCTGCGGCTCTCACCCAGTTATGTAAGGTATGACAACACGCCATTCATCTGAAGTGACACTTAGCAAATAGCCTAGTCTTGCCTGGTTAAGTGCATGGTGACTTTTGTCCTTCCACTTTGGTCTTCCTGTTCTCCTGCCAAGCATGGGCAAAGCTGGAGAGCTACCTAGAATGAAGGATAGGCATTCAGCTATGAGTAAAAAGAAATGGCCTCTCCCCCTGTTTGTGTGTGTGTAGAATGTCAGGCAGCTGGGTGGAAAATGACGGCCACAGTCGGGGTGGCATGGTATCCTGATACAGTAACAAGTACTGATTTGTAGGAAGCCTTAGCCCAGCCATAGGCAAACTCAGCCCTCCAGATGTTTTGGGACTACAACTCTCACCATCCCTGACCACTGGTCCTGTTAGCTAGGGATGACGGGAGTTGTAGTCCCAAAACATCTGGGGGGGGCAAGTTTGCCTCTGCCTGCCTTAGCCAGAGTGTGTGGTATGCAGTTCAATAGAGGGATAATGGCTCACAGTAGCACATCACATTCACAATTATGAGAAGTGTTGTAAGAATCTTTTGGTTGGGGCAACACTCTCCAGAGTTCATTCAAAAGATGAGTGTGACCATATTTGAGAGATGGAGGGGAACTGAGTTTGCTCTGCATTTTTAAATGAAGTGATCTAATTCATGCCACCAGGACTAATATAGGGATTGGAATCTGATCAGATTTCATGCTTTCCTGAATTTTCAGCAAAATTCTTGGCTCAAATAATGTGGCAAAATGTGTAAAAAAAAATGATATATTTCAGAAAAAAGCATATTTAGAAATGCATACGCTGGGAATATAAATTTAAATACATGTTTTGTGATTAAAAATGCATTTGAAAATGTAATTCTGTATTTAAATACTTTTCTTTCTTTTTCTTTTTTGCAAAAAATATGCAGATTAATGCAGCAACCGGATGGAATGGACTTATGAATAACCAGATGCAAAACAGATATTGATCCGTCCACCCCTACTATATTCCACCATGTGGGAGGAGATAAAAGACAAAACTAGTTCCCTCAAGCCATATTTGTATTATTTATATACTAGTATACGTATAATATATCCTACAGAATACTATCATATCATTTTGCTAATCAGAATCAGGCTGCTAACCTATATCAACTTTCCTAGGAGTAAGTCACACTGAATCTGATTGCACTGAATCCTAGCCATGCCTGAGATTGTGCTTCCAGCAACTAATAGCGCTGGAATCCCATATGTAGCTATTAAAAAGCTACCAGAGCATAGTGGGTACAAGAATTGCAAATTTAAAGATCTATGGAATTGCAACCTTCGCTGCATGTGCTATAAACGACAGTAAGTTTGTCAATACTTTCTCATGTTAATAAATTGTTGACAGGCAACGTTTCTTGAAAGTACTTTTTGCGATATCTAGTCTGAAGGGAGATGCTTGTTTTGCAATCCATTCAAAGGCATTAGCAATGCTCTCGTCACCAAATTTCAAGCTTTGATCTGAGAGATTTGCAACTGTGTCACTTGGCTGCAACAATATTATTTTAAGGCATGACATGAAAAAGCATTTCATTCCTCATTATGAAAGAGAAAATATTTCACCATTACGGTCTCTCTCTCTCTCTCTCTCCCCCGTCTTTCCCAATTTTTTGTTTTTCCATTTTAGGCAGCAGGGCACAAAAATAACACACACACACACTATCCATTTTCTGTTCTTTTCTTTTCCCAGCACCTTAACATCTCTCCTCATAATTCTGTGCATCAGCCCTTTTCATAGAATTGACACCCATCACTTCTCTTGACAGTGTGCTGATTCCCCTCCAATGCAATTGACCAAGCCAATGTGATTGTGGGCCTTTAAAGGTCCCAGGAGAGCCAGAAAAGCAGCTCACATTTAAAATGCAGAGAGGCTGCATTCAGACAGCACTTTGTCCAATTTCCCCAGTGTTTCCTTACCTGATAATTTCCACATTTTATGTGATCTTTCACGTCATAAAAACCACTTCTGGAAAAGTAGCAGGATTTAGTGGAAGTTTAGTGTTCATTTCCATGTTATTTGCTTCCAAATAACCTGAAAAATCCCAGGAATTGTGCATTGTAACTTGGGACTGTTTTTTGGCATACAGTACTTTATGGTGCTGGAGGAGACTCTTGAGAGTCCCATGGACTGCAAGAAGATCAAACCTATCCATTCTGAAGGAAATCAGCCCTGAGTGCTCACTGGAAGGACAGATCCTGAAGCTGAGGCTCCAGTACTTTGGCCACCTCATGAGAAGAGAAGACTCCCTGGAAAAGACCCTGATGTTGGGAAAGATGGAGGGCACAAGGAGAAGGGGACGACAGAGGACAAGATGGTTGAACAGTGTTCTAGAAGCTACCAGCATGAGTTTGACCAAACTGTGGGAGGCAGTGGAAGACAGGAGTGCCTGGCGTGCTCTGGTCCATGGGGTCACAAAGAGTCGGACACGACTAAATGACTAAACAGCAACAACAAACTTTCCCACCATTTAAAATTTAGTGCAACCTGGTGGCACGTTGATCAAAAAAGCCACAGCACCGTAATGGAAACAGGAAAATGCAGTGTAACCAGAACATTGGAATCTGGGATAGAAGTGCTAGCCCCTATAATCAGGAAAACAAGAATCCCCACATCGGAATGCAACCCTAGTTAATGTACAAAGTAGAACTTTATGTATATTTGGAACAATGTGTGGCTGACACTTTCCTTTGTGTATGCGCCCACATTGTTCTCCAGGGACATCTAAATCTTCTGCCTGTGAGATGCAACTTGCTGAGCGTTCACATAACACACAAGCTTAGAGATGTGATTGCCAAGGGTGCCTTAAGGCAGGTTGCATTTTAGTTTCTGAGGTTCCAAAGCCATCTCACTTGAGTCTGCCCACAGCAGTGAGGAGATGGTAGAGGCACTGGATGAAATCAACCAAGGGAGAGTAACCTCTTGCAAGAGTTGTAGGTGCTTGCTGTGATCTTCAAACTCTTGTTTGTTTAAGATTTATTCTCCCTACATAAATCTGTTTCTGCCCTGGGTTTTCATAGCATATATTTCATCTGGGATTTTATTTGTTGTTTAATACACTCTGTCTAGAAGGGCGGGGAAAAGATCTGGTCGGATAGAGGCCGTATAAAATATTTATCACACAATGGGTGAGGGTGTATTGTGAAGTGGAAAGGAATGATGGGATCAACCAGTGATATATGGAGCCTGCATGGGTTACTTTATTATAAGGAGATTATTAATTCATTTGCTGGTGCCACAGTACGAACTGTCTGATTCCCAAATGGCGAAGGCTAAATATAGCTCTTTGCCATGAATTCCTTAAACAGTTAATACCAAACATACTTTCAAGAAGCGGAAGGGGAAGGCATTAATTCATTTGATGTGAATCAAGGAATCACGTGATTCATTTGACAAGAATCAAAGGTGGCTCTCTCTTCCCTTTGACAGCGTCGGCTCATGTTGAAAGGCTCCCAAACAAAACTGAAAGTTTCAGAGAATGGAGGAAGGGCGATAGATCTTCCGTGAAAGAGAATATGGTATGAAGTTGAACAGTCAGGAAAGTCTGGTTTGTGCAGGGCCTTGCCCCAGCATGATACAAAAGCAAGAGGGTTCAAATTGACTCAGTCTCTTCTTAGACAAAAGAACAAGTTAAAGGATTCTCTCTGATATCAAAAAGAGTATTTTAGATGTCTGAAAAAGACCTCCAGATGAGACCAACACAAGGAATATTACGCTTAATTTTATGGTATATAACAGCCTGAGCCAGAGAATACAGACTACGGATGATTATAGGGCATATTATGAATGGCACTTATTTCTAGCAAGAGCAATGGATACCACCCGCAGGGATTTAATCTCTGTGTTCTCCTGCTGCCCACAGTTCACAGCACATCCTCTGCTACTGATGCCAAGACAGAGGCAAACACACAATGCAGAAAAGAAAGTAGGACTGGTTAGAGCTTTTGCAACGGGGTGGGGAACCTGTTTAGTCCATGGGCCACGTTCTTTTCTGGGTGACCTTCCAAGGGCTACATGCCACTGGTGGTGGGGCCAGATGTAAAAGTGGGTGAAGCAATTGATGTAAAATTTGCCTTTGAACAGTTTCTACACACTCAGACACCCCTCTCTATCCAGGCAACCAGTCAAGAGCTCAGGATCACATTCCAGCCAGGGGGGGAAACCTCCCAAGAAAGGGGTAAACTATATCGTGAGGGGTATTGGCTTGAGGAGAGGGTGTGTGGCTGAAGAGATGTCACATGAGAGTGTCCCAGGGCCACATAGAAAGGCCTGGAGGGCCACATTTGGCTCCTGGCCCTGAGGTTCTCCACCCTTGTTCTACAACCAATTAGTTTCGCTTTGAGAAAAGAGACAATGTGGAATATGAGGGGAATAAATGTGGTAGCGTGATTTAGTAGACTCCACAAGAGGAATTCCATGCATGGCCTGGTAGCAGGGAGTTGTTGTTGTTGCTTGTAAGTCATTTAATGCAAAAGAAAAATATCTAGATGACTTTGGGGGGGGGGGGATAAGAGGCAACATATAGATTACAACAGACAACACGCTACAATAAATTCACTCCAAAACTGTAAAACCGACCTAGCAGGAGCAGCAAAACTCTGCAGGAGAAAAAACATCGCCTCAATAAACAACTAGCTTAGCAATCATCTTTTACTTGTCTCTGAGTGGTGGACTTGCTGACTAGAGTTCTTGGCTGATATCAAGATGCCAGAAGACACATGCGATAAGACTACAGCAGTTCAGCATGACATTGTCATGCCATGGTGTGGTAAATGTTCCTGCATGTTATGGGTGACAATGGAACATGGAAACTGCATCCATGCAACATATAAAATGCATAGATATTCATCTGAGTCTCCTCTTTAATATATGCCAATCGGTAACAAGAATATATACAAACTGATGGTAGGTTTTTCTAAGTGTTCACAGCTGCAATTAGTAGATCTGCTCCAGGAAGTAAACATGTCATATTAATCCATTTGTTTTCTCCTATTTTATTCAAATGAGCACCTGGTAAAATCCTAAGAACTAAGGAAGGCAGTATTCTGCCCAAGCTGTTCATTAAAGAGCCCTGCTTGTGTTTACTGCCGTCATATATAATCTTGTAATAACCACTTTCAGTCACACAACTTGAGGTCTGCTCTTCTCTGAGCTCAGAGCTAAACAAATTGAACAGTTGCCAGCTGCTATAACACATTCCTTTTATAGATACTGGAGGTTATATCACTTCTTCCTCCAGAACAAGCCACCGCCCATGTATCAAAAAGGGCTGCACGATGTGTTCAGAATGTCAATTTTGCATGACCCATGCTAATTTCCCCATGCACATATGGGATATGAAACATGCAATTCAGGCTACAGTCCTAATGCTAAACACACATCCTAGTATGTCCCATTGAACTCGGTGAGTCAAAATGTGTAGGGTCGCAGTGTGGAACAGATTAGGTCTACAGATCAGCCAAATCTTCATGTTTATATCTGTATATTTGGATTTTCCACCAAGGGGGAATCTTTCATGGGACAGCTAATAAAATCACATCAGAACAGTACCTTTTGTTTTGGCTCAAAATCAGAGGGAACTAGGCAAAAGCCCCAAAAGCTGATTTATTTATTTGAGTTATTTGTAAAGCTTAATACCATAGTGGGGATACAACAGCAAAAACGCAAGATAAAAATGGATAGAAAAGTTATCACCAAACATCAAGCAGTGCCCACAAGTAAACTCATTCTTCTAGGAAAGCCAAGAGAAAAGAGTGGGGGGAGGATTTTAATATCTGATGAAGCAATGGGGCTAATGCTAATTTAAGTGCAACAAGCCATTGCTCTACAAGTCCAGTGCTGGACTGTGCTAAGTGGCCTAGCCTGAAATCATGGAATGAACCTCCAGTGTATGTGATACCACAGGCAGGGGTCTTTGGGGAGCATATCACTCTGATATTCTGGTCCAAAGTTAGGACTTTATATCCCAACAGGTGAATCTCGCAGTTGAGTATGGTAGCATACTGGTAGCCAGTGCAGTTTCCTCAGCACTGGAGTTATAACCTGACAGAAGGCAACCCCGGTCACAAGCTGTGCCACCCCATTCTATACTAGATGCCATCCCAGATCAAACGTAAGGGCAGCCCCACATAGAACCCATTGAAATAATCCAATGTCTCTGACTTTTACAGAAAATGTGGATCCCCTTATGACTAGCCCCTGCAGACTACCACAGGGTCTAGGGAGAATTCCAAGTCTTGGTTGCAAGAGATCTCTGAGCTTGTAGACCAAGTCCAAGTCCCATTGAATACTGCTTGCAAGCCTTCTCTTCCCAGTTTCAGTGAGTGGAGGCACAGTTAGACAGGTCTGTTACCAGTCACGTGGGCTTCGGGATGGATTTGCAGAGAGGGTTGGGACTCTGTGGACATTTCATTTAGTCATGTCATGACTTGATTTTGGTAAGGCAAGCTCAGAGATTCAGAACTTTTGCTAGACACAATAGCTATTTCCAACCTCTATGTTTAGAGGCAATATTCCCCTGAGTAGCAGTTGCCGGAAGCAATGGCAGAGAGCTATTGCTTCCATGTCCTGCTTGTGCGCTTCACACAGACATCAGATTGGAAAAAGGATGCTGTGCTAACTGAAATTCTGGCCTTATCCAGCAGGGCTCTTTTTGCATCCTTATGGTGCTCTCAAGGCTTAGAAATGGCCCTGACCAGTGGCTTGTAGGCTAACTCAAAGACCTTACAATTCCCTTTGCCAACCTGGTACCCTCCAGATGTTTTGGGCTACAACTCCATGAATATCATTGTGGGGTTTTTTGGGGGGGGATTAAGAACCTAAAATAAATTAGACTAAACCATGTTTTGATAAGGCTCGATTGTGTTCTTCAAAACTCATTTACATTTAAATTCCTCAATTTAAGGAGAAATACATTGTGCAAGAAAATAAATAAACATTTAGTATATGTTTAAGTGAATTCAACATCAAGACGTACAATGAGTTCTCGGAAGAAATTTAGAAACCACCCCACCCCAAATTGCTCATGAAAAACAAAACAACAAGGAAAAGAAAAAGGAGGAGAAGCTGACAGGGTGTTGTTTACGAGACATTCTGAGGAGGAAGGATTGATTCTGAGGGACTTAATCTGGTTGAAATGAAGATAGACATAGATTTTCCACCTCTGCTTGTTACAACACTATGAGCACAGTAGAGTTGGTGCGTGGGAGCAGAACTGAAGTATTCTGAGTAATTAAATTTGTGCTCTTAGTAGATAAAAGCGAAGGGAGGAAAATACAGAAACATGAACTAGTTGGAACAGAGCAAGAGTGCTTCTAAGTACTGCTTTCATGATGAACTGTGACCCAAATATGGATTTTGCTTTACAGTTTTGTATTGGAGCCAAAACACGACGAGTTGAAAAATTCATTAGACTTATCAGCAGAGACTAAGGTTCAAGTACAGCCTGAACTGTAGGCCAAATCTCTTCAAGAACCATGGAAGTGCCAAGTCTGAGGTAGGAAAGTGATACACTGTGGGCAGGGAATGGCCTTTCTATAAAAGGAAACAAGACAGAAGAAGGCATTGTTTTTTTCCTTCAAGGATTTTTCATGTGAGTGCCAAAAAGTACATCTTTATTAAATTGCTGAAATTAAGGAGAAATGTTTTGTATTTAAATCCCACCACATGGCCGAGTGGGATGGCTTACAAAAGAGCAATCAATAACAAAAACCCCCACAGCTAATTAAAAATAAAATTGCAATAAAGCAACACCAGCTACTGATTCTGTAATTAAAAGATGGCTAAAACTATAACACAACCTCATAGTAGCAGGTAAAATGCCTCCAAATCTGAACAATAGCGTTGCAAATGTATGCAAGAAGAACGCACCTGCTTTTGTGTCAAATGTGTATAAAATTGTGTTGGTGAATAGCGAACGTATGAGTGTGTGTAAAAATGTGTTACCATAAGTGTCAGGAACTTAATAAAGGCTGACAAATACATCAATGTTTTAAATTTATGAGACCCCATGGGAAATAGCAGCTATGTTTGCATCATGAACCTGCTTTCCCCCCTTTACACTGGTGGACTAGTAAATGTCCTTTACCTATAAGTGATGTGAAACAACTGGAACATTTACCAAAGGCACTCAGTTGCCGGTGGTATTTTTCTCTGGCCCTTTTTTCAAATCTTAACACATATAGGCAAATGTCAGCATGCTCCGTATTTCTGAAAGTTGTCCTCACCTGAATTAGATGACAAACATTTGCATAGTTGTTTTCTTGTTTTTGTTTCTGCATTCCCAGTTATGGATGCTCACTTGCATACTCTCAGCTATCAAAGACTATTCAAAATGGAAAATACACTTTTCATACATGCACATGAATACTATCTATTGTAGGGATGCAATATGAAGCCTGTAGAACTGATTATTCTAATCCCATACTAGCATTTTCACAACCTGCAAACATCATTTGAAAAGCCAAGCTATTTTTCTCTCCAAATCCAATCTATATACAGTCGTACCTTGGTTTTCGAACAGCTTAGTTCACGAACAACTTGGAACTCGGACATCGCAAACCCGGAAGTAGGTGTTCTGGTTTGCAAACTTTGCCTCAGAAGCTGAACGTCCAGCACGGCTTCCGACTGGCTGCAGGACGCTCCTGCAGCCAATTGGAAGCCATACCTTAGTTTCTGAATGTTTCGGAAGTTGAACAGACTTCTGGAACATATTGCATGGGCAGGCGGAGTCCCCCCAACCCCAGGCAACTCCCGAGTGGAATAATGACTCAAGACAACATGCCATGAGATTAAAATTGGCCACAACTTTATTAAATTTCAGATGTAGGGAGACCTTGGCTCAAGCATTGGGCATTTATCCTTCCCAGTCCCCAGCTGGGGATCTGGGGGACATCAGGGTTATCCAGAAGGTGTGGGGATTGGGCTGGCTCTGGAGAACATATGCTCAAGCAGAGAGCCCACCCCCCGTTTCACTGCCGTCACAGAGGAGAGCAATGACAACTTCTTGGTGTATGGCCAATGCCTTTGCTCAAGACCCCTTTAACGGGGAACCCTGGGATCGCCGCCGCAAGGGGGGGCATGGGTCACCGCTTCACGCCCCCCCCATTTACAGAAGACAGACTAAAGGATTCTGCCCAAGGCCTGAAACCGCCAAAGTTGTGACATTTTGCTACAGGAAAGGCAACACCTGCCAATGCAGGAAAATTCTTTTCTGGCCCTTCAACAGTAACTATGACGTAGCAGCGCCTGAGTACTTGTGGAGAAGAGGTTAACCTGCAAAAGAAGGCATAACTGAGGGAGGGCAGGGTGGGAGAAGCTCTGGAGCCAACTGACAATTCCCAGGTAAGATCCACCTTCTGTTGTGGGGGCAGGGTGGTCCCTCCCACTACCTGGCTGATTCCCTGGTAACACCTCCTCAGGTGGGATTGGGCAATTGGCTGAGGTAGGCGGAGACCTCCAGGTATCCAGCCTGGGGAGGGCAAAGCCAGCCCGTACTGCCAGGAGCCGCATGGGATCCGGGGGGGCTGCACGTGACCACACAAAAGGCACCCCCCCCCATTTGATGTGGGGAGTGGTCATTCTGTTCAAAAACCAAGGTATGGCTGTACTAATTTTATAACTGAGCCAAAACAGACTTTTCTGTTTTGTTTTCACTTTTCCTCTCATGAAAAGACTTCCCACCGTGCTTTTTACTGTGTTTCCTTAAAATTCTGTTGTTTTCCCTTTTCTCCATGGAAATTATAGCATTCTATAAGGAAATGTGCAAATGGAAAGGTTGGCTTTTAAGACTTCAAGAAACTAGGCACTGCCCCAGATTAGGATTCCTGCTCAAGGAAAATCCCAAATCTGGAAACAAAAGAGCTGTGCAATGTATTGAGCTTATCTGACCATCCTTGAGGAACTCCTGCTCCCCACCCCACCATTCAGAGGAGGACCTTCTTGCTGTCTTGCCATTGGGAGCTATATACTATCTGGTAACACAGGAAATGATTTTCCTGCTGTTGCTGCCCTGGTTGTAGGAAGTCCTCCCTAAGGAGCTACGCTTGCTGCCTCCTTTTCCCATACAGGTGCCAAGTGAAAACCTACTTGCCCAGGCATTTGCAGGATATTAGTTTTAGTCAGTTATTGCTAGAGGTTGTAGTATGCTCTGTGTTTTAAAGATTTGTATTTTAAGGCTCTGGGTTTTAACCATATCTGTCTCACTTGCTTTGTGAATAAGTGGTTTTTAATTGTGATTGCTTAACTTTGCTTAATGCAAAGTTTCCATTGTGTCGTCCTCCACCATCCCATGGGATCAGTTGCATTGAAAGGTGGATTAGAAATATTCCAGATAAATAATCGAAACATGGTGCCCTCCAAGTGTTCCCTCTTTTCTCCTAAATTTTGGTGACGTGTGAAGTGCCCGTTCTGCTTTGAGAAGCACACACAGAACACTTTGGTATGGACAGAAAAGAAGACCGAGTGCCAGGTTAACTTTCTGTTTTGAGGGCTGATGTTCAAGCAGTATTGGAAACGCAGGCAGCAGAGCAACTGCAAAACAAGTTTCTGAGCAGTGAGTAAAATGGCTGGGTCTTGGCAGTAGTATTAGCGAAACAGACAGCAGCCTTTCAGAGACCAACATGGCACAGCTTCCTCTTGGCAGCAGCAACTGTCAATCCATATACTTCTAGTAGCAAACTAGAAAACAACAAAATAAACAAGCCATAAAACGGAAAGCGGGAAGGGGGGAGAGAAAGATATTTCACCATAATCAAATCGGCTTGTTGAGAGACATCACAATCGAATCCTTTGTGCTTTGTGAGTGAAACAGTTGCCACATTGGGCTCTAATTTGAGTGGCCAGATGGAGGTTTGAATCATAGACTGTAGCAGCGTTCCTGGGATACACAAAACCACATGAGGTGCTAAGTATTAGCTCTGTCTTTCTATTAGTATGTGTTGAGGGCTCTGTGCATTGGCACCCCCCTCAATTCCTAAACCAAACATATCCATGTCAATGTGCTTTCCCTCAGCATGCAAGAGGCAGAGAATTTATTTCCATTCGAAACTTTTTCACTTTATCTTTAATCGCCATGTTGAAGGTTAAGAAACCTTAAGGCAAATTTCAATCTACCATGCCCCCAGAACTACCCTTTGTTCGGACTTTCACCAGCCTTGGCTCAGCCAGCTTCAGTTCAGCTGAATGAGACCTGGCTGAGACAGGATGAGCAAGTTATACTAGTGTGTCTTCAGCAGAGCCTTGGTTGAGAACGCAATGCCAGATGAGCTGGGAATCAGCCGGCTGAACAAGAGATCTGCTTGCATCCTAAACTGCTCATCTCACCTGATCTTGGCATAGGATCACCTCCTAAATCATATTTGAAATAGACCCACTTAATTAACTTGATTTCAGTGGGTCTACACTGAATATGACACAACTCTTTAATAGTAAGACACACCTTCCTTAAGGTAACCTCTTTTCAGTGCTCAGTTTCCAGCATATATTTTTTTAATTGTCAAAATTCTAATCTGAATTTGGAAAACTTATTTTGTGTCCTATACCCACCTTTATGGATGAAGCCCACTGAACTCAATGGAACTTCCATATAAGTAGATCTGAATGGGACTGTGCTGTTACGACTTTTGGATTTACAGGAAATGTTGCTTCACTCTGTATTATTCTCCTTGCACAGGTTTTTAAAACAGCATGAAGGTATACAGCTTTTGTGATTATCTCCGCTTCTTTACTGTCATTGTGACTTGCTGGGGAAGCCAGAGGGAACCAAACAGAGTTCAACCTTCTACATGAGCTACCATGTCACCGGTCACTTAAGCTTAATCCAGACCAATTGGAGCAGAAGGATCTAATGCCTTTTGTTGTTAGGTTTATTTTTTTATTCCGACAGGAAGGGATAAATGTCAAAGTCACCAAGAGGGGAAGCTTGCTTGCTGCTTCACCACAGAGATAATTAGCTGGACCTTTCTTGACTTCTGGAACGGTGTGTGAAAGTCTCCTTCCAGGTAACGGAGCTCTTTGTTTCATTTTCAGGAGCCCATCTCTGATGTCTCCTCTTGCAAAGGAGAACTTTCCTTTGTGATTAAATATTCATCATATGAGCAGCCAGCTGAAGGCCTAAATGCTCCCAATTAACCACAGTGGAGGGTCACGTGAGACTACAGGACAAGGATAAATATTTCATTCTTCCAAATGCAGGTTAGGGCAATGTCTAGCCCACTTCTTTCCTTGTTATTTTTATTTATCCGTAAACAAATGTTTGTCTTCTTGCTGCCATTCCTGTCTCAGCTGTACATCTGACAGTGCATTCATCTTGTGTATTAAGTATTTTGGCTGGTAGAGCAAAAGAGGTGGAGGGGAAACTCTTCAAAGCACAGAACTCTGCAGAAAACTGCAATGGCATTGGGCAACACTGCTTTGCTGCATAGAGCTAGAGCTGTTATGGTGCCCAAAATGCATCTCAGCCATCATCTCTTCTTCTGGGCTTCTCTTGAGGTGTCCTTGTTGGATGGATGCCTCAAGTTGCATCTTGCTATTAGCTTTTAAATTTTTGGGGCTGACTGTTGTTTCATCGTTTTATAGCTTTAAATGCCAATGCGTACACATTACCAGCTCAAAATGCAGTTTGGTTGTGTTTTTTCTCACTTTGGACTGAAGCTGGTTTGGGGAAAAAATATATTAAAAGGCAGCAGTTCATAAAAAAAAGGATAGCCATGGATTATGGCTAACATGTGTATAGGTAAAGGTAAAGGGACCCCTGACCATTTAGGTCCAGTCGTGACCGACTCTGGGGTTGCGGCGCTCATCTCGCTTTATTGGCCAAGGGAGCTGGCGTACAGCTTCCGGGTCATGTAGCCAGCATGACTAAGCCGCTTCTGGTGAACCAGATTAGCGCACGGAAATACCGTTTACCTTCCCACCAGAGTGGTACCTATTTATCTACTTGCACTTTGATGTGCTTTCGAACTGCTAGTTGGCAGGAGCAGGGACCGAGCAACGGGAGCTCACCCCGTTGCGGGATTCGAACCGCCGACCTTCTGAGTGGCAAGTCCTAGGCTCTGTGGTTTAACCCACAGTGCCACCCGCCTCCCAACATGTGTATACCACTTCCCAAACCAAGGATGGGGGATGTACACTGGTTGCAGAGTAAACTTGAATGTGTACACAGCCAGTGTTTTCTTGTAAGCTGCCTTGAAAGAGTCCTCCCCCAAGGGCATTTTAAAGCAATAAACCACTGAGGCAGCAACTTGGGTGCAATACAAGGCTCCATGTTCAGATGAATATAATTTAATTGCCACCGACAAGCTTCACGGAAGCCTTAATTATTCCTCCTTTGCTTTGCAAAAGATGCCACTGCAACTATTATCACAAGCCACTTAGCAGTGGTGCCTAAGATCAGGGTGCCGACGCATGTGGTTCCATTCTCCACTTATAAATGGTGGCATTTCCTCCACTCAGGTCTCATTAACTTATAACCATGGCCACTTTAGAGGCTCTTAAATGCTGTGCATGGGTCATAGATTGTACATTTGTTAAAATTCAGCCTTGACTGCAGGGGTGGATGGGAAGGAAATTCCCTTAGTGACTGCTAGAAAACTAACATTAGCAAGCCATTTAGCCGCACAGAAACTCTACATTAATTTAAAGCCAGGTGTTCTAATGTTGACATTAGAAGAAATTACATTAGACTTCAATGAGGACCTGTATTTTCTTTTGTGATTGCACAGCACTTTGTACAATCAAGCTCCATTCTACTCTGCTTGCGATTTTTCAGGTGCAATGAAAGGAGAAGGAGTTGGTCTTAACCATTTAGCTCCTTATAAAACATATATTAAAAATGACCAGAGAAACTCACCATTTTTTTTAAAAAAAGGCTTGTACTTTCAGGTTTTTGTCACAGTTTAGCTGTCTCTAAGGTTCTTCTTTAAAAGCATCCTCCTTAATTCCATCCCATTCTATAAAGCAGTTGCTAGACTCCTGCTCCCGTCAGCCTGAGCAAGCCTGACCAATGGCTTGGGGCGATGGCGATTGTATTCCAACAGCATCTGGAGGGCCACAGGCTAGCCACCCCTCCATACAACAAAAAGTCGTATCTTCCTAGTATATTTTCAAGGCTACAGTAGAAAGGAATTGCAGTAAGGTGCCAGTCTATCCAACAAGCAACCTGAAATTGGGAGACTATGCCCTCTCTACATTTGTGCAGGGGGTGCCAGGGGTGCACAATTTTTGAGGGGGTGCAAACCAAGCACCCCCATGCAGGTGACTACAGCACGGCCTACCCCTGTGCTCCCCTCTGCCCACCAAGGGCTGCATTGGCCAGCCAGTCTCCCCCCTGCATGGCTGGCAGGTGGCTCAGCGCAGACCTGCTTTGCTCCAGTGGGGGTGGGGTTGCGTTGGTGGTGAGGGCTGGGCTGGCACCCCCCTCCCCGGGCTGTTTTGGACCTCATAATGAACGCACAGAGACTTTCATCTTCCCCAAGTCAAATAATATCTGATAAACACTAAAGGCACAGGGGGGAAGTATATAGACACTCAAGGTCTTGCCCATATCCAGTGGATCTTTGGAGTTTGCCTTGAGACCTTACATTTGTGTTTCTCGGGCTTCTGATAACTGAAGAACCTTCCTTTCCTGCTTTACAATTGGAGTCAACCTTGTACCATGATAAACTTCCCTGTAACATGCCCATGTAGTTCTTATCATTTTCCTAGTAGCAGTAAGGCCAAAGGCAAATCGTATAGGACCAAAGTCAAGCTAATTTGCAAAGATCAATATTCCGTGTGCGTTCATCCATCATCTGAAATACATGCACTTGATAATCAATGATAATCCATCTCCTTCCTGTTGGTCAATTAATCTTTTTAATTTTGTACGGCTGACCTTTCTTAGTGCACCAGTTCTCAAAATGTTTGCACGGATTCTGGTTGCTGCATTGCCATGCAGATGGAATGAGTCTAGAATATATCATCTAGCAATGAATATGGTACATGAGTGTGATGAGAAGGAGGGCAGATGTTTACTTCTCTCCTCTGGAATAGTGATCATCATCCTGGATGAAGATTGACACCAGCTATGGAAAAGCCAAGGAGAAGAGATATTGCAATTGCCTTTGTACATATTAGTGTGTCTGTGGATCTGTGTGGAATTATGCTGAATAAATTAAGGGTGGTGGAGATTGGGGAGCACAGGTGACGCTTTTGCCTCACCAGTTTGTTAAGTATTTGCCACCAATGTCCTTTCCACCTTCCCTCCTCAATGGTCTCCATCAGTAAAGCTGAAACATGAAGTTCCCAGCACCAAAGGTTTCATTGCAAGCTTTGTTCCAGGCCCAATTTGTACAAGATGGCTTTGACTGTGGCACAAGCACAGTGAAGCAGCAAATGGGGCAAGTTTTACTCTTGTCTTGTTTCTGTGGGGACCCACAGAATTCTCCTGTGGGCCCTCATGGGAGAAGGAGGGGAGAGAAGCCTTTAGGAGGCTTCCCCCTCCAGAACATAGCTGTCAACTTCTCCCTTTTCTTGTGAGGAATCCTATTCGGAATAAGCGAATTTCCCTTAAAAAAAGGGAAACGTTGACAGCTATGCTCCAGAATTTTGCTTCCCAGGCTTCCCACCCACCCACAGTATAGAGCCTCCACTGAGCATTGGAGTCACAAGTTGACGTAGTCAGAAAGGATTTTCTTCTCTCAGTTTGATTGGCCCTTGGTTGGGGCTTTTCCACCTTTCTCTCGGGCTTCTTTTTGTTAAGTGGAATAACATTGTGTATATATAAGGGGCTCCTGCTTTTGCCTGACCTACACATGCACATTTCCATTGCATTAAAGGAAATTTTCCAATCTGGTGCTGACAGCAGCTTGGCGGGGGTGATGGCTTTCATCAGGACCACAGGTGGTAGGAAAAAGTTTACTTCCCTTCCCACACACCATGGTTTCAATCCTGATTTCTCTCTCCTACACACACACACACACACACACACACACACACACACCCCAGCTGTTATTTATGGGGGGGGGACTTGCCATGTTAAAAAGCAATCATGCATTTAATGCCCCTTTTGTTGTTGTTGTTGTCTACTCATTTAGTCGTGTCCAGCTCTTCGTGACCCCATGGACCAGAGCATGCCAGGCACTCCTGTCTTCCACTGCCTCCTGCAGTTTGGTCAAACTCATGTTGGTAGCTTCGAGAACACTGTCCCACCATCTCGTCCTCTGTCGTCCCCTTCTCCTTGCACCCTCCATCTTTCCCAACATCAGGGTCTTTTCCAGGGAGTCTTCTGTTCTCATGAGGTGGCCAAAGTATTGGAGACTCAGCTTCAGGATCTGTCCTTCCAGTGAGCACTCAGTTCTGATTTCCTTAAGAATAGATAGTTTGGCCCTTCTCAGTTAACAGGTTGGTAGATGTGTGTGTGTGTGTGTGTGTGAGAGAGAGAGAGAGAGAGAGAGAGAGAGTGAGAGAGAGAGAGAGGCAGAGAACAGAACAGAAATGTAGATGGAGGTATGTGCTTGATGTGGAATGAAAGCATCCAACATCTGAAGGCAGCCCTTTTTAACGTGTAATGTTTTATTATGTTTTTATATATGTTGCAAGCCACCCAGAGTGACTGGGGCAACCCAGTCAGATGGGCGGGGTAGGAATAATAATAATAATAATAATAATAATAATAATATGCTGTTGCTAAGTAAATGGTTAATGCTCACAAGGGCTATAGAACTCTGTTGTGTCATATGCCTAAGGCAGTTATGTCAGCTGGTACAGTTATCGCAGTTATGAACCATCTTAACAAAGCAGCAGGTCTGTTCTGTTATGCTGCTGTCTGCCTCAGAGTTAGTCAGTCTGTAACAGTATTTATACAAATCTACATAAAACGTATTGGCAACATAAGTAACACCTACCTTCATTGTACATTCTAATCTGCAAGTGCAAGTAAAACTGAAGGAAAGTTATTTGTTATTTAAACTTTACAAGATAATGTCTTGCTCAGTTTTTAAAGAAGGGGAAAGGGAACTAATTGAAAGGTCAAATGACCTAGGCTCTCTTCCGCATACTGATTCCCACTTCAACCATTGGGTAAGATTGATTTGATTCCCCGCCTTGTTCCCAATGCAGATCTTCACCCACCTCTTCTTCACTGGTAGGAAGGAGGCGCCATTTTGTCTCAGGTGTCTTGGGTTGGCCCTGGCTAAATGTAGTATAACTGCTGGACACTGCTTACCCCCCTGGCGTAAGTGAGGCCCATCAGAATTTTACCCATACTTAAAGCACCTACAGTGGTGTAACTGTGATCAACAGTGTCACTAAGAACTGTGCAATTAACAATATGATCCAAAAACACAGCTGAATTGCTTTTGCACACAAAATGCACTCCCTCTTTACACAGTGTTGCTGAAGTATAACTGTATAACCATCTGGTAAACCTTCCCCCCACCAAAAGAAAAAGTCACCCAAATAAACCCTTCTAATTATCTGCTTTTTAATGTCTGTATGGCTACTCTGACACCTTTGGAAATTTCCTTTGCATCAAGTTCTTCCTTAGGGCTATGGAAAAACTTATGTGCTGTTCCATACGTCTGGCTGCAGCTGGTTCCATTTCCACATCCTACATATTTTTATATGAATGGCCGACCCACAACTTATATATTTATTCATTGCAATTCAGTCCCCCCCCCCCCCCCCATTCTTAATTCAGGTTCACTTCAGCCAGAGTTGAGGTGGGGGTGAGAATTCTCAGGCAAATTTGCCAAACTTACAATGTCTTACAAACTTACAAAAATACAATACAGTGGCACCTCAGTTTACAAACTTAATCCGTTCCGGAAGTCCGTTCTTAAACTGAAACCGTTCTTAAACCGAGGCATGCATTCCCTAATGAGGCCTTCCACCATTCGGATTCTGTTCTTAGACCGAGGTAAAGTTCACAACAGGGACACTACTTCTGGTTTTGCGGTCTTTGTAAACCAAAGTCCTGTTCATAAACAGGACTGTTCTTAAACCGAAGTATGTGTATGTGTTATGACTCACTGTATGTGTTACGATGCAAAGTCTTCTCTCTCACTGAATAAATGAATGAATGTATGAATGTTCATGTTAAGGTTGCGTACATGCCATAATTTTAAATCACATTTTCTGCCCCAAGAATCATGAGAACTCTGGTTTGTAAAGGGTTCTGGGAATTGTAGCTCCGAGAGGTGTAAACTACAGCTCACAGGATTCTTGGGGAAAGTAATGTGCTTTAAATGTGCTTAAATGTGCAGCTGAAAGAAATAATTTTAAGGCCATTTTATACATCTTGGGCATAGTTATAGGAGTGAAATATTCTGTTCACCATTGTTTACAGATATTCTGTCAATGCGATCGGACAAGAATTTTAAGTCTATTCAGATCCTTAGCTTTCATTAGGGAGGGAGGGAGTCAGAGCGGCGAGATAACAGGGAATGGCATTGCGACTGTGAAATTCATGTCAGCTTTTCCATTATCTTTCCATACCTGCAAGTTGTAAATATTCCCCCTGGGCTGAAACTTAACATTCAAGGTCACATACAAGAAGCAATATTTTGATGAATATAAAAAAATTGGTTCAGAGACTATTCTAAATTATGTAATTGCACAAGATCCCCGAGGAAATCACCAGGTTTGTGTGTTTTGCAGGTATTTGACTCTATGCTTTTATTTCATCTTTCTTGGCAAACAAGGCACATACTGAATATTTTATAGGCCTGACTTATTACTCTAGCAATCCTGGTAGATGGGGTTAAAAATAATGTACTGAAAGTCTTTCACCTGCAAGTGTACCTTTTCTTTATGACATTTTACTCTATTATTTTGCTTGTCAACTATCTCAGTTTTCAGTTTCTTATATTTAGAAGGGATTTTATTCCAATTGCACCTAATCACTATGCAAATTAGGTAATTATTTGGTGAATATTAACATTTTCCCCCTATACACAGCAATAAATATATATTTTACATTCTCTCTGTATTTGTGAAAATAGCATGGCAATTAAAATACACTTAAAGAGCTCTAATTTGCATGCAAATTGCCAGGATGAAGGGGAGTATTGAGATAGGCAAAATAATCTGTGAAATTGAAAATTAAACATACTTGTTATTAGTATAAATATCCCTAAATATAATTTAGTCTGGAAATGTTACCTGTGATGCTGAACATAATTGCTGATTTGATTGCTTAACTGCACTGTAATATTTTTTTGTTCCTTAATGCCACAGTCAGTCAGAAAGATTGCAGCCCTATGGGGGTTATCAAATTCTCTATGAGTAATGGATCAGATTCTCTCCTCTCAGACAGCACTATGGTGAAAAATGACTCATTCCCCAAAGTGCCTCTGCTCGGCTATCTTGACGTTCCTGGAGCTGATTTGAGTCTTACTAATTCGTATACGTTTTTGATTATAGTGTCCATACTGATCTTGAAACACATTCACTTGGAAGCCCTAAAAGTGACTTCTGTTATTCTAACTGAAGTGGCAAGGGAAGAAACACCCTCAACCTGTGTTTCCATATTATGGTGTCCAGTTATTGAAGTGCGAAGTGGAGAAATTGGCATATTCTCAACATGGAGATGCATGTTCCATGTCCTAGGAAAATGTGCTTCTCCCTTTGCATTAGTCGTGGAAGCAGCAACACAAGGAATGATCAGTCGCAATTCTTCTCCCACTGTTTTGGTAACCGACTGAGGGTATGATTAGCATATGCTCTGATGTTTTGATGTTTTTGTATATGGTTGTTGTTGTTTAGTCGTTTAGTCCTGTTCGACTCTTTGTGACCCCATGGACCAGAGCACGCCAGGCACTTCTGTCTTCCACTGCCTCCTGCAGTTTGGTCAGACTCATGTTTGTAGCTTCGAAGACACTATCCAACCATCTCGTCCTCTGTCGTCCCCTTCTCCTTGTGCCCTCCATCTTTCCCAACATCAGGGTCTTTTCCAGGGAGTCTTCTCTTCTCATGAGGTGGCCAAAGTATTGGAGCCTCAGCTTCAGGATCTGTCCTTCCAGTGAGCACTCAGGGCTGATTTCCTCCAGAATGGAGAGGTTTGATCTTCTTGCAGTCCATGGGACTCTCAAGAGTCTCCTCCAGCACCAGAATTCAAAAGCATCAATTCTTCAGCGATCAGCCTTCTTTATGGTCCAGCTCTCACTTCCATACATCACTACTGGGATGTATATCCCAGTTTTTGTATATGGTATATGGTATGTTTTTATTTTATTTTTGGAAGCCACTTGAGACCCTGATGTGATGAAATGCCAGACACAATTACTTCAGTTACTGAAGTCATTGCAGCCTTTGCTATCCTTACCATAGTTAATACCAATTTGTGCTGGGCCCACTCCAGGACTGAAGGGGGTCTGCAGCAAAATGCCCTTGAGTGGGGTCCTGCCAGTATGGGGGATCCCCTCTGGGTTTGCCTAATGGTGGAGCAGCAAAGAGCAGCCAAAGGTTGAATGGCTGGGAGCCATTACTTCAGTGCCGGATTACATATAAGCTAAACAAGCTATAGCTTAGGGCCCCACTCTCTTGGCCCCCCCCCAAAAAAAAATTCAAAGGAAAAAAACAACCTGGATGTACATTTCCAAAATATGAGCTAAAAAACAAATAAAATAAAACCTACATACAGCAACAGTGTTTTGTGTTGTGTATGGACCTATTAGGTCCATAAATTACCATACAGCATATATTCAACACAAAAAACAGCGGCAATTTGTTGTTGACAAAGGACAGCTGGACATATAAAGGGCCCCACTACATTCAGTAGCTTAGGGCCTCATCAAACCTAAATCTGGCTCTGCATTACTTAACTCTCCCACAATGCCTCAAAACAATACAGGGGAATTAAAATGGTGGTTCCCAAACCCAGTTGCCTGGAAAACATTTTTTACAAAAGCCTCCAAAAGGTGTCAGCAATGGACACTACAGAACAAGAAGATGCCCAAAGGTGTCACATGTTGAAACAAGGCCTTGCTCTGTGGTACCTATGAAAACAGTATCGGGATTTAATAACTCCAACCCCACCCCCTCTCTCGGCTCCCTCCTACTATCACCTGCCACCTTCGCCTCCTCTGCTGCCACCACTGCCTCTGCTGTGGCCACCAATGCTTCTGGAAGTGTGGTACTGGCTTCCAGAAGTCCATCAGCTGGAAAGCATTGGCAGAAGAAGAGTGGGCGACGTGCGGGAACAAGTTAAGTTGGCACATCTTTTAGTTACATTTTTTGGTCCCACACTCTGATGTGAACCAACTTGACTCGCGTCACAGCATGAGAACAAAGAACATGCATCTTTGGGTCACACCCAGAGCATGGGAGCCAAAATGGGACATCCTGGATTGGGATCAGAAGCCAGGGCAGCTTCTGTAAATCTGGGATATCCTGCTTTAAGTGGGACAGTTGCGTGGTATGCTATATAGATATATATGCACATCTGGCATTCAGTAAGCAAGACGACAGAAATACACAGCCATGATGGTCAGAGGTATTTGCCCTAATGCAGGCATAGGCAAACTCGGCCCTCCAGATGTTTTTGGGACTACAGCTCCCATCATCCCTGACCACTGGTCCTGTTAGCTAGGGATGATGGGAGTTGTAGTCCCAAAACATCCGGAGAGCCGAGTTTGCCTATGCCTGCTCTAATGAACTGGTGTCCACAATCAATGTTTTTTTCTAGCTGATCAGCTTTCTCATTCCACACTCATCTCCATTAAAAGCTTCCTTTGGTCATATAAGATCAGTTGCAGTCCATTGTGATGGAAGGAAAAGAGGACTATAGTAGGTGGCCAGAGCCCATAGAGATGGGCTCTGTTTTGTTCTTACCCTCTTCCCTGTTGAGGGCAAAATTGAGACTAAGGAGGTGAAAGCTGACAACTAGAACCAGCCCCTGGGCTAGCTGTAAGTAAGAAGGCAAAGAGATGGAGGCTGGCTGAAGGAAGAATGAAGTTGACGGGGCAGTGCCCCATTCTCACCTAGCCTCCACTGGATAATAAAGCCTATCCATGAACACAGTTAACGTCATTCAATAGCTGTTTCACCAAATCCAAGCTAGCTGCAGTTATTCCATATTTTAAAAAACACACCAGTTGTGTTAATTTGCACTAAGCCTTCTTCTTATCCTGCCCACATATGACCAGAGGGCATTATGATTTGGGGTGGACCCATGCTTTGGAGACCCTGACCCCCCAGCAGCCTCTTCTTCAGCCAGAATTTGAACGGGCTAGAAAGAATAGTCACTTTCCCCAAAGCTGTCTTTAAAATAAAGGGACTTTGTTTATTCTGGCATATTGTAGCATAATTTTTTTTTTTAAGTACTGGAAAGAAGTGGAAAGACATAACCAAATGGTTTACTATAAAAGAATAGGGAGAGAACAGATGGAGCAAGCAGCAGGAGGAGTGGGGGGGGGGGAGAAGTTTGACTTGAGTTAAATCAAACCTTTGGATTTTGGTTTCAAATCAAAATCAGTTGAGAAGGAAAACCAAATGAAGTCATACTGGAATGCAGGCAGAGTTAATATTTCATCACAGTGCCATATTAATGTACAATACTATCTCCTGTACTGAAGAGATGTTGCAGCTGGTCTGTTTGGGTATTGTAATGACATCTGAAAAGATATAAAATGACTATGTCTGGATTTTTTTTTTAAAAGAAATCAGATCTAGTTTTTAAAATTATTATAAAAAAATATTAACTCCAAGTCAATATTCAATGGTTGTCAACCATTTGACCCTGTCCAATTACTTTTTTAAACATGTATCCCCATAGTAACATCTACCGAGTTGCCTGTTTTGTCCATTTTATGGCCCTTATTTGATGTGCATTTAATTTAAACCACATATTTGCTGCATTCCCATCTGAGACCTCCTCCTCATGGCATGACAAAGTATGAAAGGTCCTCCACATCTCCCAAGCCCAACCAATGCATCTGGGGGTAGGGAGACCACACACAGACACAGCAGCCCTGAGCAGATCAACCCACACTATCAAAACCACAGTGAGCCACCAGCACAGAGTCAGAGTTCTGTAGTTAGGTGCCTGCAGAGCAAATGCAGATGTCTCAAACCGCATGCTGAAGGCAAAACACAATGAAAGATCCCAGAGGCACTACCCAGACAGCTAGGAGAACTTCCAACAGACCAGACTAAGAGTCTGACCAAAAACCTTTTGCAGAAACCTTTCCAGGCCAAATGATATTCAGGTGTATGCCACACCACCTTTTTCCCTTTCCTGTCTGAAGCAGTGTCTGGTGTCCCAAGAGCCTCTTAACTAAAATTGCCTGCAAATGACATAGAATGAATATATAATATCTCTTAGAGAGGTCTGTGGGCTCTAGCATAGCCCCTACTTGATTCACAGAGGGAGAAAGTGGGTCTGGTGGCTTACTTTCTGTGATGGAACCCCATAACTACTGTCCTGTGGGAATAATAATAATAATAATAATAATAATAATAATAATAATAATTTATTATTAATACCTCGCCCATCTGGCCGGGCTTCCCCAGTCACTCTGGGTGGCTTCCAACAAAATATTAAAATACAGTAATGCACCAAACATTAAATGCTTCCCTAAACAGGGCTGCCTTCAGATGTCTTCTAAAAGTCTGGTAGTTGTTTTTCTCTTTGACATCTGGTGGGAGTGTGTTCCACCGGGGGGGGGGGGTGCCACTACCGAGAAGGCCCTCTGCCTGGTTCCCTGTAACTTGGCTTCTCACAGTGAGGGAACTGCCAGAAGGCCCTCGGCGCTGGACCTCAGTGTCCAGGTAGAACGATGGGGGTGGAGACGCATTCAGGGTGCTATTTGTGCTTTTCATTAAGGTATCCCATAACTTACATATAGCCCGTTGTAAGCAACCTTGAACATGGTTTTAACTATAGAAAGGCGACATACAAATAAAACGATGTATTGCCAGAGACCAGGCTGAGAAGTACTGCTCTGATGAGGAATGGTGGGAGACTCCACCTCTGCCTGCTCCTGACCAGGATCCTGAAACTGCCCAGGAGCAGTGGAGCAGTATAGATTTGGAACAGTGGTTTGTAGAGGGACATAGGTCTGAAGACAAAAGTTGGGGAGAACTGTGGGGGTGAATAGCAAACTGAAGAAGAACAGGAAAAGAGAGAGCCAACAGACTCTTTCTCTTGCTAGAACGTATTCAGCCTATCAGTCCAAGGGCACATAGAGCAGATAAGGTGTCGACACAAAAAGCAGGGTGGTTGTGAGATCAGGTTGCAAAACAGAAGTGACTACAGGGGAAGTGGGTGGAATCCTTAATTGGGAACAACTTTATTCCGAGAATGTACGCTTTGTTCTTTTGCTGTGATAATTAAAGACTCTTTAAATGGTAAGAGACTCTTTTCGCTTTGTCCTGCTTATCTACAACCAAAGTGGGGAGGAGGAGAAACAGAGTTCCTGAATGTATGTATGATAACCTGGATGGGACTGGGGCAGGGTTGGTGTGAAGTCAGGTCTGTGTGGTTTCACTGGCGAGACTGCTGGATTGGCAATGGCCATCCTGCAGTTGGAACCATGAGGTCCCAAACTCCCTGCTGCAGCCCCATCCAGGTAAGAGCAATGGTGGCAGTGTTGGCAGGCTGCTTTCATCCCACCATATGTTCCCTTGAGAAGCACCTATGCATGACTGTACAATACTGATGTCCTACTTTTAGGGGATGCGGGTGGCGCTGTGGGTTAAACCACAGATCCTAGGACTTGCCGATCAGAAGGTCGGCGGTTCAAATCCCCGTGACGGGGTGAGCTCCCGTTGCTTGGTCCCTGCTCCTTCCAACCTAGCAGTTCGAAAGCACGTCAAAGTGCAAGTAGATAAATAGGTACCGCTCCGGCGGGAAGGTAAACGGTGTTTCCGTGCGCTGCTCTGGTTCACCAGAAGTGGCTTAGTCATGCTGGCCACATGACCCGGAAGCTGTACGCCGGCTCCCTCAGCCAATAAAATGAGATGAGCGCTGAAGCCCCAGAGTCGGTCATGACTGGACCTAATGGTCAGGAGTCCCTTTTACCTTTACTTTTAGGTATATAATATAAAATGTAACAAGCATGTATTGGGAAATGTATTGGCAAATCATATATGTATGCTTATCTAAACACTGGGGTGGGGTGGGAAGGATGGCTTCAACTCACTTGTTGGGTGCTTTACCTCATGGCAAACCCAGCTCTGCAACCATTTAATGTGGTGAAACAGCCCTTGGAACCATATTTAGATGTGCTGTTTACAATATGGTAACACCTTCCCCAAACTCCCCTGCTTTGCATAAACATGTAGATCGAAGCATTGTTTTACATTACGAATGAGAGCAAATGGGTGAAATAACCAGGACTAACGATAGTAAAAGAGTTGTACTATATGATTCTGTCTCCAGCATTAATTATGGGGCATATAATGCAAGCCTCTGTTGTTGTCAATTATTTTCCGTATCGAATTACGGAATTCTAAAATTCTGTAATTAGAGAGCTGGAGCTCTTCTTGGAAGCAACAGAGCACACCGTCTCCACCAAGGAGGAGACAGGGGACTCCCCTGAGAAGGAGGCTAGTTCACCAACACAGGAGCCAGATATATGGAGAAACGTGACTCAAAGAAGTAGGAGGCCCAGGGTTCGCTCTGATTGTTTAGAAATACACAATCGCTTTGAGGTCCTCTCCCCTAGCATGGAAGACGAAGAGCAGACTCCATTTGAGGATCTCTCCCTCATTACAGTCAATCAGGTATATGAAGACGAGCAGCAAAGTCAGTCCTCAGGGAATGTGCAGGCGACCGTGGAACAGACAGCTCACGGAAGAACCCCGACCAAACCTAAGAGGAGGCGTGTAGTAGTGATAGGGGATTCCCTACTGAGGGGAACAGAAGCAGTGATCTGTGGGCCTGTCAAGATGTCTCGGGAAGTGTGCTGTCTACCCGGGGCTAAGATCCAAGATGTAACTGAACAACTGCAAGGAATCATAAAACCCACTGACAAATACCCCTTCCTCTTGGTTCATGTGGGAACCAATGACACTGCAAGCAATAGCCTCCAGAAGATCAAAAGAGACTACGAGGCTCTGGGCAGGAAATTGAAGCAATTAAATGCACAATTTGTCATCTCATCTGTCCTCCTAGTTGAACGGCGTGGCCCGGGGAGAGAGGGAAAAATAGTGGAAGTGAACAGCTGGCTTCGCAAATGGTGTAAACAGGAACGGTTTGGATTCTTAGATCACGGACTGCAGTTTCTTGAAGATGGACTTCTGGCAAGCGATGGGCTGCACCTCACAACGGTTGGGAGGAATGTTTTTGCCAAAAATCTCAGAAATCTCATCAGGAGGGCTTTAAACTGACTAATGTGGGGGAGGGAGACAGTGCTCCTGAAGGTAGGAGTCTATCAATTGATGAAGATGATCATCCAAATGTCATAGACCAAACGGAGCAAACAGCACGCAGACCTAGTGGTGGGAGGAAAAAATCCTTAAATAAGAGACACGGGGGAATGATTAATGGACTTCAATGTCTGTACACTAATGCACAAAGCATGGGAAATAAACAAGATGAGCTTGAGCTCTTGGTACAGCAAACTAAATATGACGTAATAGGCATCACTGAAACCTGGTGGGATAAGTCCCATGATTGGAATGTAATAATGGAGGGATACAATCTATTTCAGAGAAACAGACCAGACAAGAAAGGAGGAGGAGTGGCGTTATATGTCAGGGATGTGTATACCTGTGAAGAGATCCAAGATTTAGAACCTCAAAGCCAAAGTGAGAGCATTTGGGTCAAAATTAAGGGAGAGAAGAATAACAGTGACCTCATTGTGGGAGTTTACTATAGATCCCCAAGCCAAACGGAGGACATAGATGATGCCTTCCTGGAACAGATGGCCAAGCATGCAAAAGGAAGGGAGATAGTAGTAATGGGGGACTTCAATTACCCGGATATTTGTTGGATGTCAAACTCAGCCAAGAGCATAAGGTCAAACAGATTCCTCACTGGCCTTGCAGACAACTTCATTGTCCAGAAAGTGGGAGAAGCAACAAGAGGAACAGCCATTTTAGATCTGGTCCTAACCAATGTTGATGACCTGGTTAGTGGGGTAGAAGTGGAAGGATCATTAGGCGCGAGTGATCATGCTCTTCTGAAGTTTACTATGCAGCGGAAAGGAGCAGCCAAGCATACTAGGACTCAATTTCTTGACTTTAAGAAAGCCGACTTCATAAAACTTAGGAAAGTGCTGGGTGAGATCCCATGGACAGTAATACTAAAAGGAAAGGGAGTTCATGATGGCTGGGAGTTTGTTAAGAGGGAGATAGTAAAAGCACAACTTCAGGCAATACCAATGAGACGGAAACATGGAAGGTGCCTAAAGAAGCCAGGGTGGCTATCTAAAGAACTTTTAACTGAGTTAAGATTAAAAAAGGATGTGTACAAAAAATGGAAAAGGGGGGAAACCACCAAAGAGGAATTCAAACAAATAGCCAGCACGTGTAGACACAAAGTCAGAAAAGCTAAAGCACAGAATGAACTCAGGCTTGCTAGAGAGGTTAAAAGCAACAAAAAAGGCTTTTATGGGTATGTTCGTAGCAAAAGGAAGAACAAAGAAACAGTGGGGTCACTCAGAGGAGAAGATGGTGAAATGCAAACAGGGGACACAGAAAGGGCTGAACTCCTCAATGCCTTCTTTGCCTCAGTCTTCTCCGATAAAGAAAACAATGCCCGACCTGAAGAATTTGGAGCAAATGATTCAGCAGAGGAAACACAGCCCAGAATAACTAAGGAGATAGTACAAGAATACTTGGCTAGTTTAGATGTATTCAAGTCTCCAGGGCCAGATGAACTGCATTCAAGAATATTAAAAGAACTGGCAGATGTGATCTCAGAACCACTGGCAGTCATCTTTGAGAATTCCTGGAGAACAGGCGAAGTCCCGGCAGACTGGAGGAGGGCAAATGTTGTCCCTATTTTCAAAAAGGGGGAAAGAGAGGACCCAAATAATTACCACCCAGTCAGTCTGACATCAATACCAGGGAAGATTCTGGAGCAGATCATTAAGCAAACAGTCTGTGAGCACCTAGAAAGGAATGTTGTGATCACCAATAGTCAGCATGGATTTCTGAAAAATAAGTCATGTCAGACTAACCTGATCTCATTTTTTGACAGAATTACAAGCCTGGTAGATGAAGGGAACGCAGTGGATGTAGCCTACCTTGATTTCAGCAAGGCATTTGACAAGGTGCCCCATGATATTCTTGTAAAGAAGCTGGTAAAATGCGGTCTTGACTATGCTACCACTCAGTGGATTTGTAACTGGCTGACTGACCGAACCCAAAGGGTGCTCATCAATGGTTCCTCTTCATCCTGGAGAAAAGTGACTAGTGGGGTGCCACAGGGTTCTGTCTTGGGCCCGGTCTTATTCAACATCTTTATCAACGACTTGGATGATGGACTCAAGGGCATCCTGATCAAATTTGCAGATGACACCAAACTGGGAGGGGTGGCTAACACCCCAGAGGACAGGATCACACTTCAAAATGACCTTGACAGATTAGAGAACTGGGCCAAAACAAACAAGATGAATTTTAACAGGGAGAAATGTAAAGTATTGCACTTGGGCAAAAAAAATGAGAGGCACAAATACAAGATGGGTGACACCTGGCTTGAGAGCAGTACATGTGAAAAGGATCTAGGAGTCTTGGTGGACCACAAACTTGACATGAGCCAACAGTGTGACACGGCAGCTAAAAAAGCCAATGCAATTCTGGGCTGCATCAATAGGAGTATAGCATCTAGATCAAGGGAAGTAATAGTGCCACTGTATTCTGCTCTGGTCAGACCTCACCTGGAGTACTGTGTCCAGTTCTGGGCACCACAGTTCAAGAAGGACACTGACAAACTGGAACGTGTCCAGAGGAGGGCAACCAAAATGGTCAAAGGCCTGGAAACGATGCCTTATGAGGAACGGCTAAGGGAGCTGGGCATGTTTAGCCTGGAGAAGAGGAGGTTAAGGGGTGATATGATAGCCATGTTCAAATATATAAAAGGATGTCACATAGAGGAGGGAGAAAGGTTGTTTTCTGCTGCTCCAGAGAAGCGGACACAGAGCAATGGTTCCAAACTACAAGAAAGAAGATTCCACCTAAACATTAGGAAGAACTTCCTGACAGTAAGAGCTGTTCGACAGTGGAATTTGCTGCCAAGGAGTGTGGTGGAGTCTCCTTCTTTGGAGGTCTTTAAGCAGAGGCTTGACAACCATATATCAGGAGTGCTCTGATGGTGTTTCCTGCTTGGCAGGGGGTTGGACTCGATGGCCCTTGTGGTCTCTTCCAACTCTATGATTCTATGATTCTATGAATGCAGCAGCATCATTTAGCATGCATCCTGCCATCTACCTTTCCGTCATGGACCACTAGGCTGATGTTCACCTTGTAGATAAGAAAGAAAACCAAAGGCATGCTTCATTCTAGATTGTTTTGAAGTTCAGGCTGGGTGTATGAGTTTTCTTTCCCTGAGACATAATTTATTTCCTACACTATAAACATGTACATAAACGGAAACATTCTCAACACAGGGTTGATGCATGGGAGCAATTATATATAATTAGAAGGACTAGAAGAGCTTTTATGTAGAATGAGCAAGAAGGGTGATAAAACGTTTGTGGAGAGGTGATCAAGCAAGTTGATAATTAAAAACCAAAGCTTTTAACGCTTTGCTGCAGTCTTGTGTATGATCAAAACATTCCTGTAAAAACCTGTTCTCCATCTTTCTCTCTCTCCTGATTTCAGGACATGGGACACATTTTTAGAACTCTGTCCCTCTTGCTTTGAATTCTGGCTTTGTCACTTTGCCTATGCACCAGTTATCTGATCGGAAGCTAGCTTTGCTGTTCTTTAAGAAAGAGCAGTAGTAGATTAAAACCCCAATGCTCGCTTCCAGGACAGTGTTGGCAAATATTGCTGCCAAAGTCACCACTACCGCTTGAAATGAACTAATTTAGACCAGCTAATTAAATTCCTTTTCCAGTACAACTTTGGGCAATTTTTAATTTAATTCTTATATATCATTTCTGATATTTCCGCTGGCAGTAGGAGTACAATATGGGCATGTCTTTAAGTTAACATCTTACATTAAAAACCCGACAGTACCAAACTATCGAAGGCTTTTCACCAAAGCCAGACTAAACGTCTTTCCTTCTGCAGTGTTGGATGGCAGGTTGAGAGGAGTTCCCTACCAGGACAGACTTTGCTTCTGTGCTCAAGACATCAATTCCATAAAACATATTTTGTTGCACTGTGCAAAATATGAACAAGCCAGGGCTGAACTGATACTACCCTTGCTGGTACCTTTCCTGGGAAAATCAGAGGCTCACTATGTCAGGTTCCTATTGGAAGACCGGACAAATGCTAGAACATTAGCAGTGGCAAAGTTTTTATCGGTGGTTGCAAGAACCAATGATCCCTATATTCTGAACAAAATGCTTGTTTAACCTGGAGGTAGGCTGTATGAATTGTGTATTGCCTTGTAACGATTTGTTGGGTCTCTGGACAATAATAAAGATTGTTGTTGTTATATATCATTTCTTTGCACTTAACATGCTGAGGACACGCTGAGGGAGAAGCAGGTGAAGGCATTGGCTCCATAGGATCTATTCCTTTCCCAAAACAACCTCAGCACCACCAGCCCCCCAGAAGCTGGAAGCTGGTATAAATCCATCCCTTTTATGCCCTGCCCACTGTTCACAATGGGGACATAGGTTTTTTTTGGATGTGTGTGTGTGTGTGTGTGTGCGTGTGTGAGGAAATAGCTAGAAAAGAACAGAGGAGCACAGAAATCTCTCCTCAGCTGTCAGTTCCACATTTCTTGTAAGAGCCTGGCACAGCACTAGATAAAATGGAACAGCTCCTTTTGTATCCCTACTTCCCAACCAAGAAGCAGAATCAAGAGTTCAAGGGTGGATTCCAACCGGGGGGGGGGTCATCCAAGGAGAGTGCAAGCAGAGAGTGTGTGATGCAGGGAGATGTCAGGGATTGGCTGAGTGGTGGCTGGATACTGATGAGTGGGTACTGAGAGAAGGGGGTGGGTGCAGACTGACTTGGAAGAAGGAATCAGAGATCTGGGAGAGGCTGTAACAGCCAGGAGAAGCTGCAGGACTGGAGAGTCAAGAACAGGCGCAGGAAGAGTGATAGTCAAGCTGGTGCAGAGCCAAGGGCTTCCATACCTCCTCCTCCTCCTCCCACCTCTCTTGCTCCACTTTCTCAAAGGACCAGGAGAGGATTGAAATGAGAGGAGCAGGGAGCTGGTTACACAAAGGCCTAGTCTTTGCCTGCTTGCACGTAGCTCAGATGGTGAAGAAACATAAGGTGAGGTTGGGGGCTGCTGTTGCTGCATTGGGCGCCTCATTGGGTAGGAGTAGCTGAGAGATGTAGGACTGGTGGACATGCCTTTTCCTAACTTGTAAGCGTACCTTTGACAATAAATAGCTAATTCATCACTCTGGACATTCGTGGCCTGACAGCGCCATGACAGAAGAGTCCCAAGGCCAGATGAAGAGCTTTGGAAGGCTTGAGGTTCCCCACGCCTGCCCTAAGTCTTCAAATGGTTTCAATCACCATGAACCTAGTTTGTCATCTGCTTAGGAGTGGAAGTGAGTCAGGCAGTTTGACATATGCATGGATGTGGTCTATAACTATATGCAAGGTAACCATAGGAAATATTTACATTAATACTTAACCCCCAAAAAGCATATGCCTTCCCACAGAGCTGTCAACAATATATTACACAGATGAAGATTAGCAGCCTATTTTTTAAACTTATTTTGAAGTTGATAAATCTGACTGTTTAATTATATTTAGAAAATGCCCTACTTCATCAAATTGTATAGTAGAAACTGACAGATTCTCAATATGTGAACTGCATTTGGGATAACACGGTTGCTGTATTAATTTAGAATGCTGTTGTATTAATTTAGAACGTCCATATTATAATGCCATGTTAATATAAATATAAATATTTAAAATTAATATTACTTAGTATTCATCTACATTGGATCTTGGTTAGAAGACAATTCCTGGTGCACCCAACACTTACAATAAAATAACTTAATGACATTTAATCCACCTATAATGGTGCAAATGATTTGTGTCCAATTAAAAAGAAAATTCATTTCAAAAGCATGCATGGATCCATTGATAAACAACATTGTATGCTGCCTTGAAAAATCCCATCCCTGATTAAAAAGTAAAGGTAAAGGACCCCTAGGTACTTATAAATATACTAGCACTGCATTCTTGATAATAGCAGGAGAATAAGATGTCTGAATCCCACCAGGCTGTTGTATAATGTTAAAGCTGCAATCTTATGTTTACCTACAAACCTCATTGAACACAGCAGGGTGTACTCCCAAAAGAACATGCATAGGATGGAGTTGTTAAATGCCCTCCCCAGTGCCTAATTGTTCAATAATGGAATTTCTCACTTCCACACAAGTTAGTCACAGCTGTTCAAATCTCTCCTTGCACACAGGGGCAGTTCAGATGTAACTCCATATTGCAGTCTGATGTTACAGTAAGAGAATTCAGGAACCCTGCCCCCCCCCCCCAAATGTGGTGATTCCTTACTACTGATCCTTGTTTGCCCTACAAATCTGGACCAAAGCCACCTTTTTAAATTTAAGTTGTACAGTGTTCCTCTGTTTCTTTCTTCATTTATTCCCCAGGTGCCTCCTAGCAAACAGAATATGATGGGGTGATCTCACTGAGTAGGCCCTTTTCTGTGGTGGCACCCAAGTTATTTGTATACTGCTTAGAGAATTTTTTGATAAAGTAGTTTATACATTTTCTAACAGAATTGAACTTCCCACAACAACAACACACACACACATACACAAAATTTGTATTAAGGAGTCAGCTCCAGACTTCTTCCAGCAAGGCTTTGGAGCATAAATTGAGGCCCGTCACTCTGTGGAATTTGTGCAAAACCTGTTATATTTTTATTGTTAATCACCCTGGACTCTTAAGAGAGGAAATCAAATGAGGATGATGATGGTACATCTATAATGGTTTAGGGGGGAGATATTATTTTAATGAAGAGCAGGCTGCATATAATTGGTTAATTGTTAGTTGGTTGGTTGGTTGGTTGGTTGGTTGATATCCTACTAGGTTTTAGTGCACCAAACATGCCAGGCAGCAACAATTTCCTACTGCTCCATCTCCATCCTGTCAGTGTTCAGATGCTCATTGGCAGCCATGGCACCTGCTGTTGGAAACCACCTTGAAATCAGAGCTTTTAACTCCACTGCTTCCCCCAGTTGGCAATTTCTTGTACACTCAGATTTGATTTTATGTGTTTCTTGTATATTGCTTTAGAACAGGGGTCATCAACGTGGTGCATGTGGGTGCATATGTATCTGCAGAGATCTTCCATAGTGCTCACAGGATCCTCTACCTCTTCCACACTTAATCAGGCATAAGAAAAGTATTTTGTTGATGGGGGTAGGCCAAGGCTTTGAGAATGGTATAGGTGCAATTTATTCTGAACAAAAAGCAAAATTGATTGTAAATAATGTGGTTACTGAAGATTTTGCTATTGAAAAAGGGACACGACAGGGGTGCCCAATATCCCCATTACTTTCTATATCTGTCTTGGAGGTTTTATTAAACATGATCAGAGGGGACCAGCTGGTTAAAGGGATTCAGGTCGGAGCTAAACAATATAAATTGAGAGCGTTTGCAGATGATCTAGTATTAACTTTACAAGAGCCAGACACTAGTACGAGAAGAGTTTTAGAGCTAATACAAGTATTTGGTCAAGTAGCAGGTTTTAAGTTGAACAAACAGAAAACAAAAGTACTGGATAAAAATCTAACAGTTGCTGAAAGAGAGACGTTCCAGAGAGAAACTGGTTTAATGGTAGCAAAGAAGGTGAAATACCTGGGGATTAATTTGACATCTAAGAATGTGAACTTATTTAAAGATAATTATGAGAAATGTTGGACAGAAGTTAAGAAAGATTTAGAAATATGGTCAAATTTGAGACTTTCCTTGTTAGGCCGAATTGCTGTTATTAAGATGAATGTTTTGCCGAGAATGTTATTTTTGTTTCAAACATTGCAGATTGTGGATAAAATGGATTGTTTCAAGAGGTGGCAAAAAGACATATCTAGATTTGTCTGGCAGGGCAAAAAGCCCAGAATAAAATTTAAGATATTAACTGATGCAAAAGAAAGAGGGGGGTTTGCCCTGCCGGACTTAAAATTGTATTATGAATCAGCGGCTTTTTGCTGGCTGAAAAACTGGCTGCTTCTTGAAAACACAGACATTTTGGATTTGGAAGGGTTCAATAACAGGTTTGGCTGGCATGCATATATATGGTATGACAAGGTTAAAATTCACCAAGGTTTCAAAAACCATATTGTCAGGAAAGCACTATATGTTTGGATTCGGTACAAAGATTTGTTGGAAAACAAAACCCCTAGGTGGTTGTCACCAATGGAAGCTAAGGAAGTGAAAAAACTCAGTATGGAATCCAAATGGCCAAAATATTGGGAAATTACAGAGCATGAGGAGGGAAAAGTGAAATTGCAGAGTTATGAGAAATTGAAGTCTAAAGTAAGAGACTGGCTTCATTACTACCAGATAAATGAAGTCTTCAAACAGGACAGGAAAATTGGCTTCCAGGTGGAGAGGTCAAAATTAGAAACAGAGCTTTTGGAACCCAATACTAAGAATCTGTCAAGAATGTATAACTTGCTGTTGAAATGGAATACACAGGATGAGATGGTTAAATCAGCTATGATTAAATGGGCACAAGATATTGGTCATGACATTATGTTTGCTGACTGGGAACAGTTATGGACCACCGGTATAAAGTTTACGGCATGTAATGCCTTAAGAGAGAACATTATGAAAATGATTTATAGGTGGTACATGACTCCAGTCAAGCTTGCAAAAATTTATCATACGCCCAACAATAAATGCTGGAAATGTAAGGAAATTGAAGGTACTTTCTACCACCTTTGGTGGACGTGCCCAAAGATCAAGGCCTTTTGGGAAATGATCTATAATGAAATTAAGAAGGTACTTAAGTGCACTTTTCACAAGAAACCAGAGGCCTTCCTCTTGGGCATGGTAGGCCAATTGGTGCCAAGGAAAGATAGGACGTTTTTTTATGTATGCTACAACAGCAGCAAGAGTTCTTTTAGCAAAGTATTGGAAGACACAAGAACTACCCACGCTGGAAGAGTGGCAGACGAAGGTGATTGACTTTATGGGACTGGCCGAGATGACTGGCAGAATCCGTGACCAAGGGAAAGAGACGGTGGAAGAAGATTGGAAGAAATTTAAAGTTTACCTTAAGAACTGTTGTAAAATTAATGAGTGCTAAAATGTCATGGGTAATGTAAAACAGAATTGCAACGATAAACGATTGGGTTAGAAAAAAAAGGAGTAAAGAAATTGAATCAGAAGTATTTGAAATTAGAGGTTGCTGAAAAAGTTTAAAACAGGGATGCAGAAAAGGGAGGTATGGGGAAGTCGCCGAAATAAGGTTTAAGAAAAGAAAGGTGATGAAATTATACGTGTTTATATGTTTGTTTGTTAATGTGTCATGTTGTGAAGTGTCTGTTTTTGTTTGTTAATATATGTTGTAAAACCAATAAAAATTTATTATAAAAAAAAAAGAAAAGTATTTTGTTGTAGCCAATACAGTAAGTTGTGGGGTGTGGTTGGTTGCGATCTGTGTGTGGTGTCATGGAAAGTGCCTCTGGTTTGCAAATGTGTCCACAGGCTCAGAAAGCTTAATGATCCCCCCCCCACTTTAGAACACCCCAAGCATTCTGTCACATTAATTATTATAACCTAAAATCAATGGGGAGTGGGATGTGGGTGGTGCTGTGGGTTAAACCACAGAGCCTAAGACTTGCTGATCAGAAGGTAGTTGGTGGTTCGAATCCCCATGACAGGGTGAGCTCCCGTTGCTCGGTCCCTGCTCCTGCCAACCTAGCAGTTCGAAAGCACGTCAAAGTGCAAGTAGATAAATAGGTACCACTCTGGCGGGAAGGTAAACGGCGTTTCCGTGAGCTGCTCTGATTCCCCAGAAGCGGCTTAGTCATGCTGGCCACATGACCCGGAAGCTGTACGCCAGCTCCCTCGGCCAATAAAGCAATATGAGCGCCGCAACCCCAGAGTCGGCCACGACTGGACCTAATGTTCAGGGGTCCCTTTACCTTTACCTTTAAAAGCAATGGGCTTCTCAACTCACATTCCTAAAGCGCAGTGCTGGGTACTGTGAACCTCTCCTGTGCATGGGGAGAACATCCCAGCAGCTACCTTTTATCCCATACTTTTATGTTGCCAAATTAATCTCAAGAAACCATCTATCCCAGGTTAGTGATCTTCAGGAATTCATCCTGAATCTCCCTGCTCGGAAATAGGACAGTTTGCAACTTATCTGCTGTCTATCCTTTACAATCCAGAAATAATGGAGCGAGTCCTCCCTCCTTCATATGTTGGACTGATAACTGCAGCTTTCCATGATTCTGTTATTAAGTTACATCTCTTGGCACTCTGAAAGACAGCTCAGTTCAAAGGTGGACTACATTATCTTGCTGCCCTTTGTGAAAAGCCTCTCTTTATTGAGAGTTCAAACTGACCCAGACTTGACCACATCTTTGGAGCATAACTAGTTGCACCATAAACTGCCAAAAAGGCTAGCCCTTTTGAAAGATAATTTAATTTAACAATCAGCTGTACAACAAGGCATTTTGTCAGCATTAAAAAGTAATGGGGAACATCACCATTCCTAGGTCATAGCTAGCTAGGCTGAAATCAGAATTCAAAATGCATTCCATTGCAGAATTTTGTCTCCTGTAAAAATGTATGTGTATGAGCATGGAATCATCTTATACAGAACAGATTTTCAGGAACAATTCAAATCACCCAGATTAATTACTGGCATATGAAAATTTCTTGCCAGAGGGATGAATATTTAGAAAATAACTTTGCTTGCTGTGAGAGCAAATGGTTCCCCAAGAAATTAAAACAAGCACATGTTGCATTGGCTTAAAAGAAAAGCCTATCAGTCAATCAAAAATCAATATAAATAATAAGCCAACACATCACCATTTGCAAATTCATTCTTTGAAAATGCTGGAAAATTTCAAAGCTATATCTCAAATGTGCTAAAATTACCACTGTGCTGCATATTATCCGTTCCGACTTGACAGGAAAAGCAAAGGGAGAAATAATAGGTCTGTGATTTTTTGACACCTTGCTCATAATGCCCTTCCTGAATGACTGAAGAATGCATGGCAGACTAATGTGAAATAAGGTAATACAATATAGATATGGGTGATTAAAATGTAGTTAATGTGCATGGCTTAAAGAGATTGTTTGCTTATTAAGCAGTCCTAAGTTTCCAGGAAGCACAGCTGGGAGACATTGGATATTGTTGACTGTCCTGGGAGGGTGGAGGTCAGTGGCTGGACACCTCCCAGGGCAGTAAGGGCAAACAGGGGGCATTCTGGGTGTTGTATCAGGGACAGGTTGTGGGACATGCCCTCAGAACAGTGGTGAAACTACAGCATAGTTGTTTGGGAAATTTAAAAAAGGTAGCCTGATGAGGGAAGGGAGGGAGGGAGGAGAGAGAGAGAGAGAGAGAGAGAGAGAGAGAGAGAGAGAGAGTGTAAACAGTCACCTCACCATCTGCGCTGGTCTTTGCAAGCCCAGCAGGGCTCATAAAGTGTAGTTTATCCAAAGTGGACTTCCCCAACCCCACAACCTCCATAGTACAGTGGTACCTCGAGTTAGGAACTTAATTCATTCTGGAGGTCAGTTCTTAACCTGAAACTGTTCTTAACCTGAGGTACCACTTTAGCAATGGGGCCTCTTGTTGCCACTGCACTGCTGGCGTGCGATTTCTGTTCTCATCCTGAGGTAAAGTTATTAACCTGAGGTACTATTTCTGGGTTAGCAGAGTCTGTAACCTGAAGCGTCTGTAACCCGAGGTACCACTGTATCACTCTATTAAAGTGCTTGCAGGCCACCTTTCGAGGCAAATCTCAAATCTGCTTACAAAATATATTCATTAGGACCATAAAATGTAAAAATCTGTAAAGATACAGATAAAACAACCCAATTACAAAAACTCAAAACAGCAGCAATTTAAAACCAAACAGCATCAGAAGCAGTTCAAAACACATGTGTTTTAAGGTTTGGTTACAAACCAATAAGGTCGGGGATACAGGTACTTCTTTGGGGAAAGAATTTTTAAAAGATGGGGCCACTGAACAAAGGCCCTGTCTGTAATGGCCACCAGTCTGATAGCTCTTGGCATCAGGTTTATCAACAGAACCACTAAGGCCAATCTTAAGACCTGGGTACAGGCAGTTCTTCAGATAATCTCTGCAGTGGCTCCCCGTCTTCCCAGGGAAGTTTACCTGGCATCTTCATTATACACCTTTAGGCACCAGGCAAAAATGTTCCTTTGGTTGATCTGATTGACATCCTATGCCCTTTTAAAAATGTGGGTCTTGGGGGCGCTGTTATTGGGTTGTTTTTATTTTGATTATATATATTGTGGTTTTTATGTTGATCTTTTCTGTGAACCTCCCTGAGACCTCTGAGTATAGGGTGGTAATAAATTCAATTAATAATAATAATAATAATAAACTGGTTCCAAGCTATATGGGTCTTTAAAGGTCTACAGCAACAATGTAAATTGAACCCAGAAACAAACAGGCAGCCAATGTGGCTGAGAGTGGAGGAGGAAATGATCATGCTCATGATTTGTTTTTTGCTAATTTATTTCTTATAATTTATAACAGATTTTCAGCTGCCTGCTGAAAAAACTGGACTGCTTGACCTGCCCATGATAGCTATTTCACCTCAAGTCAACAAATCCAGACTCAGGATATATAATCTCTGCAGTTTCTAAGCCAGTTCAACCCGTTTGCTGTATGTTGTTCCAGGCTGCTCTCAAGTGAAGCTGCTGTAATTTATCATCATCAGTTGTTTCATAGTAGCATAAACCATACTCATGAGGCGAGCTTCGTTCAAATTAATTTAAAACCGACATAAGTGAAAAGTGAGCAGCTTCTTTGTGTTTCCTGGGAGATTGCATGATATGACTAGACTACAAACAGGTTTATTCACGATAAGCTGGCAAGCTAGCAAATTGTATATTCTGAAAGCTATTTGTTCTACAAGCTGTTCTGGAAAAAAACAAATCAAATTAAGCTTTTTCTGCCAGGCAAAGTCATTTTAGGTGGCTGGCTGGGGTGCTAATTTTCAGGAACACTGTGACCCTGTAGGGAATTGTGCTACAGTAAAAGCCATCTGGTTAGATGCTCCCCAGGGCTCTGCAAAGTATCGCATTCTTGGTGATTGCCCTGCAACTCTAGAAAACCTTCCCAAAATACACCTGCTTTGAAGTGGTTTTGGGATCCATAAGTGCACACAGCAGGAATGAGGACTGGCACAGAACATGATGGCTCAAAGTTATCCAGGGTGATAAAACAAAAAGGGATTGTGAGTTGCTCCAGAAGGATCTCTCCAAACAGGCTGAATGGGAATCAAAATGGCAGCTGTTGTTCCATCTAAGCACTGAGGCAAGATCCTGGATTCATGATCTTTTATAATGATTTCATAATGAATTGATTTTAGAATGCTGTATTTTTTTACTGTTGTTAGCCACTCTGAGCCCAACTTTGGCTGGGGAGGGCGGGATATAAATAATTTAATAATAATAATAATAATAATAATAATAATAATAATAATAATAATAATATAATATACCTGTTGTCAGGGCTTTTGTTCAGGGGGAACTCACCGGAACCCAGTTTTGGCACCTCTCAGGTGGGTGCCATTGCCATTCTAAAAGAAAGAGGGAGGTGCTCATGGTGAGTTCCAGAGTTTTCTAGAAAAATAGCCCTGCCTACTGTGCCCTTTGCAAAAGAACAAGACCTGGCCTTGGTAATTCACATGTCACAACCAAACTAGGTCACTCAAACGTGCCGTGAAGTTTATCAATGAAACAATGAAGCTCCCATTCATCGATCAATGCATATGTATGCATGAACCAGCCCATGATGAACAACCAACATGTGAAAAGCTCACACATGATGTTCTATCTGCCTGGACACAATGTGGAAATATATAATGTTAGCTAAGAACTTTCAAATCTGATGCGTCCTGGAAATTATTCAAAGGGATTATTAAGGTTATTAAGAAGTCAACTCATGCATGCCTTAACACAGTAATTCTAAGCAGCCTTATATAGATGTGTGTTCTCTGAAGTCAGAGGATTTTAGATTGCAATCTAAAATCCCACAAGTTCTATGGAGTTTCTTCCTTGCTTGTAAGCCTATGGCTGCAATACTATACCTATTTATCTGAAAGTATTGAATTCAATAGGGTTTATTGTTGGGTGGGATTTCATTCTAGTAGGTGTTAGGCACCATCTATGCAACATTTTCATATAATTTTCTCATCTCCCATAGCACACTATAAAGCATATATCCATATTCCACAATTGTTCGCATGCCTCCATTTCTATACTGTGACCAACATCTATTGCCCAATGTATCATGGAAGATTTCACTTGTTCGTCTTTTGTCTCCCGGGACTCACGCGTGGTCAGGATGTAGGCAGCTCTGATCCCATTATCCCCAAAAGAAAAGCTTTTGGGATTGTTGTGTTTTGGTTGTTGTTGTTGTTTTGGTTGCTGTTGTTTGTTTGTTTTTTACAAATGTTATCTTAAACATATTTTTCTGTTCATTATATATAATTTCCCAGTAAGTTTTAACCTTATTGCAAGACCACAAAACATGGAAAAAGGTACTTTCTTTCTCTTTCCATTTCCAACACATATTTGATTTGGATTTATTCATTTTTACCATTCTACTGGTGTTAGGCACCATCTATTAAACATTTTCATATAATCTTCTCTTCTATCATAGCATGCTGTAAATCTTATATCCATATTCCACAATTCTTTGCATGCCTCCATTTCTAGATTGGCCAGGACGCATGACTTTCCCCAAAGAATAATGGGAACTGTAGTTTTTTAAAAAGGTGTTGAAAATTGTAGCTAAGTGATGGGAAAGCTACAGTCCTCAGTGTTCTTTAGCGGAAGCCATGCACTTCAAATGTGGATTGAATGTGTTTTAAAAGTATGATGTGGATTTGCCCTGTGTTTAATTTTTTCAATTGGTTTCTTCACTGATATCTGATATCACAAGGAGACATTACATGGTATTTTTAGGCAACTATTTTGTCTTTAAACTTTTAATTCCCTGCTTTTATGCTATCTGATCCCATGTCTATATACTATAATCATTTATTTTCTGAAGGGCTCTTTTTTCAGCATGAATAGTTGGAAGCCATTTCTGAGAAGTCATCCCAGAGCTAGGAAAGCAAAACCAAGTAACTAAACAAATCCTGTAACTCTTTTGGAAAACTTACATTCTTACTCAGCAAGATTTTGCGTCTCTCCTTTCGAGAGGAACCCATAGGCATGGCACCTAATAAGTCACCACCATTATATACTACCCTTTCCCCTTTGAGTGCACAAAATTTCCCAAGTGTAATGAATATGAGTCTCCCCGGGGGAAAGGGCACAGTAGTAAATTACTTCTGTGTATCCATTAAGCATTTCCATGCAAGTAATCAGATTTATAACGGTATCTATTCAGAACATTTAATGAAGACTGCAAAGACCTGCAAAATATTTCATACAAACAATGCTGGTGACCTAGCGTGTAACCTTTACATTTATGGGTTTGTAATAGCAAAATAATAATGCAGTATGTACTTGAGAAATTAGGTCTTTGTTGGGTAGTTTTACTGGCTTGGGGGAGGGAATAGAAGGGGCAACCAATTAACAGCGCAACAAAGGATCAGGTGCTCAACAAGCATCTGTCAGAATGTTGACAGCTCTGGAGTTAATCACCAGTTTGCAGCATGTTTTATAACAGCCTTGAACACTTTCCCCTTGCATGCCATTGATAAATGAGAGCGCAATAAATTCCAGCTCTGCATGCTTTTCTTGATCTAATTAACCTCTACTGTGCCAACCCGGGTTTGACTATAGAAAACTTAAATTAGGGGGAGGCAGGGGAGACCCATAAAAAACACTTTACTCCCTGGAAAAAAATGTTGATGGAGGAGATCCAACATAGTTGTTTATTGGCAAAATAGAGTGAATTACTCTTCCAGCACTTGTTCATTGTGAAGAAACATCCTAATGTATGCCCAAGTGAGAAAAATAAAATAATCTATAGACTTTTTACTAGCTTTTCTTAGACACACTAAAAATATGGATGTCTGTATTCATTTAGAGCACAGGATGGCAAATCGTAGAGTAGTCAGCAATAATCCTCCTTAAATCCTAAATTATGTTCTAAACAGATGAGGGAGGAGGCATAAACACCCATCCTGGTTAGACATCCTGAGTTACTTCAGGTCAACAGATGCCAAAGGTTTCAACGCATATTACATAGGTGTTTGGAGTAGCCACTGTTTATCTCTCACTACGGTGAAGAGGGGACTTTTAGTTCTTCCATCTCTTTTTGTCTTTTAAGAAGCTGACATTAGATGAAATTATATTGCCATCACTGTTTCACAATGACCATTGTTTCATTTAAGAACTTGTGCTGCTGTCAAAAGTCATGTTTCTGAAATTCAAACAAATGATTAAGAGCCTAAACCAACTTCATTGAAACTATAGAGGGAGACTGGATTTCTCTTGATGAAAGCCAAGTTAAAATATACTGTATATCTCTGCTTTTGCTCTTAACTTCAATCCTTTCCAAATTGTTTTGGTGCACGAATTGGGTTTGTGCTGGACTAGAATTTCTATGATCACTTCTGGATCACTTTTGTAGTTGATGGATCTTCAAATGGGGTCACCAGAGAAAAGAAACAGCTCCATTCCTATACTACGATATGCAGATACTGGGCAAGTGTGACATTTTCATACCTCTAGGAACAAATCTCCGCTGTATGCCAGACAACCAGTTTTATAGAGACTCTAGATCAGGCGTCTGCAACCTTTAAGACAAAAAGAGCCACTTGGACCCGTTTCCGAAGGGGAAAAAAAACTGGGATCCGCAAAACTCGTCATTATAAAAATAACTTTTTTGTCACTTTTTTATTATTTCTTTGTTTGACCCCTCAGAATTACTCCTCCTCATAGAAATAAATGTTAAATTAACAAGTTACCTTTTTTTGTGTGAGTTCTTCACTCCCCTTCAAAACAGTGACCAGCGTACATGCCCCCTTTCAATGCAGTGACCAGCGTAAATGCCCCTTACAATGTAGCGGGCGGGCGGGAAGGTGACGTCGGGATGGTGCGTGACTAACGCACGCACCGCCTCCATGCGACGTCACAGCCAGTACAGCGCCCGCCACAGTGGGGAGTGTCGGGGCGCACAATGCGCCTCCTCCCCTCCCTAATATCCGCCCCGGAGCCGCGGCAAAGGTGTAAAAGAGCCACATGCGGCTCCGGGGCCGCGGGTTGCAGACCCCTGCTCTAGATGTAACAAGATGTTTAGTAATTCCTCCCTAAATGTGCCTTTTCACTTGGAAAAGAGAAATCTTGCTTACTGTGAAAAAGAACAGAAGCAAACAGTTCAGAGAAACTGCTGGTACACTTGCTAGCACTCTCCTGAAGTGATATCTTCCATCAGTTACCCAAATGGGGGGGGGAGGTTTCTAAGAAGCTGTGTACTTCTATATCAGACCACAGCTGTTTCTGTGTTTTGTTTTGTTTTTGAACAACTTTAAAAATGCATCTGGAGAGGGGCAGAAAGGTAAAATGCTTGGGATTGTAAAATCACATGTTCTGATATTAAGGAGCACAATGTGCCTTTGATCCCCACATACATCTGTCCTTGATATGGTACAACTGGATTTCTATGAAAGCGCTTAGGGCAGAATAGAACACTGGGGGCCTGTCTCGTAGTTATACTAAGTGCTTTGGAGAGCTCTCTGGACCTCTCAGTTACAAGCACTTTTAACCTCCCCCTCCTTTTAGCCTTGCCAGTGAAGTACAATGTGATGTTAGTGTGGTTAGTGTAAATAAAAGTTCAGAGTTTCAGAATTCACTTTATTTTCTTTAGGTGGTAGAGCATTTTACCCTGATCAGTACGATCTGGGTTCATGCCCCCTACCTGTCGTGACACTCACCGACCAGCTTTGAGCTAAGCCACAATCTCCCTCCCAGGGTTATTTATTGTGTGAAAAAAATGAGATGGCCACATATAAGCAACCCCAAGCTCCCTCTTGGAAATGCAGGATAGAAATGTTGTAAGTAAATAAATGTTCTTCAGCCTGTTAAAAATACAAAAAGTGAAGGTTGCTTATGAAAGCTCTGTGGGTTTTTTGTTTGTTTTCTGTTTTAATTAACATAAGGAGAATGTATATTCTCAACTATATAAACATGAAGGCAAACACCAATATATGAAATCTGAATGTAGCTGGTGATATATTTAGCTAGTTTATAACCTGATGCTGATCTTTCCTTCAATCCTATGACAAGCCTCTCTTGAGAGACCACATAACTTAATGTTATAAGCAGAGACCACAGTGGCAGGACTGTGAAAGACATACGGTCAAGTTTTGCTTGAAGGTAGTCTGAGGTAATATCACAAAGCTTAGTGGGATTGCTCTGGTTATCTTCTGTTGTAAACAAGAGCTAAATTTGGCTCACATTGCTTAAGCAATCTTTGACACTCCATTACTTTTCAATAGCATTGTTTCTTTTAAGCAGAAAGGTCCCAAAAGATAGTATATATTAGCTGTTTTCTAACAATGTCAGTAGTCTCTCCTGTCCCCCCCCCCCACTTCTCCATGATCCAATATTTTCAGTAGCAGAAACAAAGGGCTAATTTTCAATTTAATTTTTGTACTTTGTTACACATATGTACAAAAATAGGTACGGTAAGTCTTTTTCAAGCTTAATACTTTTATTTGATGTGAACATAAAGTCAAAGTTGGCCCTCAGATACTTCCTGATAGCAGTTTTCTATATAAATAGTCATTTATGTGGTAGAAGACTGAAACCACAGGGTGACTTCAGTATATTACTCAGATGTGGAGAATATTTAGTTTTGAAGGCATTTTTACAGGGTGTACTGATATGCTGTTTGTCCTGATATGGTCAATAACCCTGTGAGGGTACTTTTAGACCCATGGAAATTGATGTGGTAAAAATAATCACAGGTGATGTCATAATTTCAAAAGGTAACATGAAATTTGGATCTGACTGTAAAATACTGAAAGGTCATGTGATGCCTTCTCATTTCTCTCAATTTCCACATGTATCATGAAAATTCATCAACATTATCATGTATATTTCTCTCAATAAACACACTTTTCAAGCAATTTCCCTAATACAATGCACTTTTGTAAGTTATTTTCAGTAATAAATGTGCTTTAATGCACACTTACCTCTAATGTAAACATTTTTTGTGTATATTATTTGATTTTACAATTGCATTGCAAAATTCGGAGAAGTGCAAATTTCGAAGTGCAAATTTTCTGTTTCAATCCATGTGTCATTTTGCAATGTGCAAATAGGAAGGTGCATATTAAAATGTGAACCAAACCAAGTTTCTCCCCTGTCCATAACCATAGTTGGAAGTTCCTGCCTTGGGTTTGGTAGGTTATTATGGAAAGTCCCAGAAAAGTAATTCTTATTCCTTGCCTACATTTTCCCTGGCCTGAAGTCCACTCTAGTTCTTCTCATGCTAAATGCTAAGGCTTGTACCCAGTGCAGTGCTAAGTAAGTGTCTTATCAATTCAAGGAGTTCTACTTGCACAGTGGGACCTCTTCTTTTCCTCCCCCAGTGCATGTCCTCCTCAGATCTCTTCCAGCGGGTTTGGAAAAACCCCAGAACATATTTATGGGGTACATGGTGGGAGAGAAGATGGGGAGGGTCCCATTGTGTAAGCGGGAATACTTATGGTGACAGGGCCTTTCTTGGTGTATCATTGAATACAGGCCTGAAGTTGTCATCAAATTTTTCTTAAAGCTTGGCAAATGACTTTTGAGAGATGGTTTGCTATGACTAGCAAATTTTCCATACAGGAGTTTCACATGTTCCCTTAGGAACCATTGATGAAGTCTTTCTACTCTCTGTAAGCATGAGCAAAACCAATCTAGCTGGTGTCTTTCTTTCTTTTTAATAACAGTAGTCTGATAATCAAAATACTTACTATTCATTCATGGAAGATATCTTTTGAGCCTTTTTCTGATACCTGCTTTTGTGTGTTGCCAAACAGGATTTCCTAAACTATCAGAGCCCAAGTGTGGAAAATGCATTCCTTCCCCTCCTTTTTTTGCAAATACCTAATTTAAGAATTGGTTGTTTTATTTACCACATGTTGACAGAAGGGTATCAGGTTCTGATAGATTTAATTTTTTACACAGAGGCAGTCTGCACTGGATGCAAAATCAAATTACACCTTTTCCTGTTAGATTTCAACATCTGCTTCAGTGTAGATTGATTGGGGAAAGGCAGGCCATCAAAGGGCCCTTTGTCTCCATTTGACTGGGTGAAACAGCTGACAAGTGGCCTTCAGATTCAGCTGCAGGGCAGCAGCATGATGGGATTTTGACAGTTGACTTCATTATAGCCTTTAGGATACACTGTGGAATGGATTTGTCTCTTAATTGAGCAGAGCCTAGGAACAGCACAGAGGGGAGGGATCAAGGGAGAAGGAAATGGGGCTGAAGCTTGTCAAAAGAAATAGTAGTAATAAAAAAAAACCACCAGGAAAAGATGAGCCTCCTACAACTGTGGCGTGCATATATTTCTCTATTTCCACTTTAGAAATTTCCCTGATGAATAGGAAGTTCCACGGAAAGACTTAAGTAGGACAGTTTACTTGTGAAGAGTGTGCACCAGATGTCTTAAAAAAATAAACCATTTATACAAATGTATGGGTTGAGCATATAAGAAGCAAACATTGATTCAGGCAGGACTTGTCCTGCCCAGTCTCTGTTGGGTCTCCAAGTGGTGGTGGCTAAGGCAGCAGGGTCTTTTGTTTCCCAGCTTAAGCTCGGTTGCCAGCTGTGCCCTTTGCTGGAGAAAGTGGACCTGGCCACAGTCATCCATTCCCTGGCAATACATATTGGGGGACAGATCTCTGAATTAATTGCTAAATGGGGCTTCCTTTGAAGAGGATTCAGATACTTACATTGCTCCAAAATGTAGTTCCCAGGGTATATTTGCTGGAGCTTGCCAAATCATAGAATCCCACTACGTTTCCAAGCACAATTCAAAGTGTTGGTGCTGATGTTTAAAGCCCTAATGGCCTCAGCCCAGTATACCTGAAGGAGCATCTCCACCCCCATCATTCAGCCCAGACACTGAGGTCCAGCGCTGAGGGCCTTCTGGTGGTTCCCTCACTGCGAGAAGTGAAGTTACAGGGAACCAGGCAGAGGGCGTTCTCGGTAGTGGCACCTGCCCTGTGGAATGCCCTCCTATCAGATGTCAAAGAAATAAACAACTATCTGACTTTTAGAAGACATCTGAAGGCAGCCCTGTTTAGGGAAGTTTTTAATGTTTGATGTTTTATCGCTGAAGAAGAAGAAGAAGAAGAAGAAGAAGAAGAAGAAGAAGAAGAAGATGATGATGATGTTGGGAGCCACCCAGATGGGAAGGGAATAAAGTTGTTGTTGTTGTTAAATTTATAATCTGCCCTTCCTCACAAGCAAACAACAAGTATTAAAACACTTTTTTTTAAATCTTAAAAACAATTCCAATACAGATGCAGGCTGAGACAATTCTCAACTTAAAAGGCTTGTTGGAAGAAGAAAGTCGTCAACAGATGTCTAAAAGGCTATGGAGGTGGACCATTGTCAGGAGCGGCCTGTTCTGTTTCCCCACCTGAGGCAAAATGGGAATTGATGCCTCCTGGCATCCGCCACACCCCAGTCTTATCATTGCTGTGCCCCGCTCTCACCAAACTTGGCAGGAGGCAGGTTGGTCCTCAAAGAGTTGCCACTCACTTGACTTCTCCATCCAGGGGGTTGGGAAGATGAGTGGCAATTCCATGCACCAGAACACCTCCCTCTTCGTGGTGGAAGCAGTGGAGTGGGTGGGTAGAGCACTCCCTCTTGCACTTCAGGCCCCTGAGGTGCGCGCTTCACTCTGCATCATGGGCAGGCAAGCATTGGCTAGTGTAGAAAGCAGGATGTTGGACTAAACAGACTTTTTAGCCCGATTCAGCAAGGCTCTTCTTAGGTTCTTAATCTGCATGTGAAAACCAGGAAGGTATCACCAGAACTGGCCCATGGGAAATGGAGAAGATTCCAGTTTTATCAGGTGAGACATTCAAAATACCAGCACATCATTTTACCTCGTTTGAAAGACCTTTGGTGGTCTCCAAGTGAACTTTTTCATTTATGCGCTACCATAAACATTCAATAGGCATATAACAAGATGACAGTGTAGTGGTTAATGAAGTTCACTCTAAGTTTGGGGGTAAGAGAATTTCATTCCCTTCATACGAGTATGCAGGATGTAATTTAAGTAATGTGAAAATACTTTATGAGGACTATTGAAGTTATTACCTGCTTAACCAGGGGACTCCTTAGCAGGAAAACTGAAGTTTGATGGTATCAAACTGATCACTCATAAGCCTGTTACTAGAACAAATGCATTTCATTCTGTTGCCCACCATTAGTTCAAAAGAGGGGAAATGACAATAGCCAACCTTTACTTGGAGGGAGAATTCAGAAGATTTTAATCAAGTAGAACATTGAGGCATTTGATATCTTAAATGTGTAAACACTGGAGGCAGATAAAGTATAATGAGATTCTTTTGATAGAATCTGAAGTGGGAAGGCATCTTGATGAGCCAAGGTCCTCAAGTCAACTGAAAGATGAAGCGGGACTAGCAGTCTGCTATTTCCTCATTGTCAATCACTTCTAAAAATGGCAGGTTCAAACCATAACTTAGTTAGGAACCAAGCTCTGAAAATCTGATAACATCCAGATACTATAGAGCAGGCTCTCAAGCAACAAGCACAGGCTGCGAACCTAGCCATGTCTACTCAGAAGTAAGTCCTACTGAGTTAAATGGGGCTTACTCCCAGGTAAGTGGGCTTACAATTGCAGCATCAGTCTCCCTCCCTATAAAGGTTGCAGACAAGGCAGGATCTTAACACAGAATGAGCAGTAAACATTGTTTAACATATGAGCTAATCATCATAAGAGAAAGTAGAATTGGAATGAAAATAACTGGAGCTGGACCTTCCAGCCTCCATGTGTGCACCATGTGGTGAGTATCTCCCTTAATGCTCTCCCAGTTCATAAATATGTGATCAAAGTAATAACATATACATGTGAGCTGCCCTCAAGCAGTGACCCTCTCCTTATGCCTCCTTTCCTCATCTGTATCCCCCAGGCACTTGGCAAATGTCAAATATAGTTAAAGTGGAACATATTCATGCATCTCATTAACATGCTGCATAATTACCAAACAAGTGATATTTGCCGAATTCTGACATGCTGGTTTCAAGGCCTTCTCAAGTCGCACAACATTAGCGAAGACATGTTCTAAAAGAGTTTTTAGAATGATGAATACTGCATCATCACAGATAAGTTTCAAATCTGGGGTGGTGGTAGTGTTAGTCACTGATTCTGTAGGGTTCAATTTATGTAGCAAATAATATTTGAGCTGTTGGGAGAAAGCTGTTTTTTTCAAACAAACAAACAAACAAACAAACATTTTGTATACAGTGTCCAACATGGTGAGGACTTAACACTTTGGATCTAGCTCATAACAGAAGAAGAGTGATGTTCTATCAGATCCAAAGCCCATCTGGACCAGGATTCTTGTTAGTAGTAGCCATCTGATGCTTCTGTGAAGTCTGCAATCAGCAGCCTTTCCGCCTTCTTTGCTTTAGCACCTGAAGTTCACAGAGACAGTACATCACCATCACCGTTACCATGAAAGGCAAGAAATGAACATAAAGCAGAAAACATCTGCAGGCCTTGCTTTGATTGTCAAAAAGTAAATAATTACAAGGCAAAGTTGTGATTGTGTGGTCCTTTCTGTGAGATCCTTGGAAGTTAACTGGTCAGTCGTTAAAAGCACTATGGTACCTCTGGTTAGTGATATGACTTTGGACAGTCAAAGTTGCCCTTCTGAAATGTTAACCCATATTGTTCAAGTGCAGTGGGGCATGGATAGCCAAGATGCCAATCTGAGACCGAATACACACAAATAAGCAGTGATACAGCATCAGCTTGAGCTGAAGCATCCTCTGCATGATGATGGAATATTAAGTGCCTAGAGTAAATTGTTTTTTTTAAATGATATTTATTCAAAATTTCATCAATACATAAACACGAAAAAAGAAACAAGAAAAACAGAAAAATACAGCAAAAAATAAAACCAAAAGAAAAAACCAAAAAAGAAAGAAGAAAAATACAAATCTCAGATTACAACTTTTCATTTGCTTATTTCTTGAACCTCCTCACACCTCCCTTTTTGTATTCTAGTTTAATTCATTATTCCAGCAAATTCTTCCCATGTTTCTCTGTTTAAATTTAAATGATTAATCTTCACAATCTATCTTATTTATTAATTCAACATAACCTTTCCATCTTTTAATATAATCTGTTATTCAATTTACCTTAATCTCTTTAACTTTATCTTATCTTAAAAATCTTAAAATTTCAAAGTTTACATCATATTCATACATATCTCCTTAAATCATTTCTGCTAAAGCCATTTTAGTTCCTTTCCAGCATATTCCCTGATATTTCATTAATGTTGCACTAATTCCAAAATTAACAAAAGAATTTCCCTTGATATCTCTAATTTTTATCCAACGTCCCTTCTTCCTGGTTTCGGGTCATGTCAGTCCTTTCTGTCCATTACATCCAGTCCATCAATCTGGTGTTCTTATGTCCGAGGCCCTTAAGTCTCTTCTAGGCCCCTTCTGCAGATTTTCTTGTTCTTGTTTGTGCTTATGCACTTCTTTATCTATTGTTGGTTTCTTGGGAAATGGGTCTCCGGAGGGTTCCATCCGGTAATGATTTCCATTTTCCTTCGTCAGACTGGCCCCTGCCCCCCAGTCCCACTTCCCGTCATCATCTTTGTAATCCAAAAAATATTTATCCAAAAGATAGTTGTTCACCTGTTTCATAGTCCCACTAGAGTTAAGAGCTTCCTTGACTTCAAACACTTCCCAGCATTCTCCGAGTTCAATCTTCCAATGCAGTGGCTTTTGTTCCTGCAGGACTTTGGGTCTCTCCATTTGTGTTGTTTGAGGAGTAATCACTGCCTCTTCCTTCTTCATCTGCCCTTGGACTTGCCTAGTCAAACCAGATTCCTGAATTGGTCGCTGTATAACTTCTTTATCCTTATTCCCTATTAAATCATATTCACTGGCCACAGCACTCATCAAGTCCAATTTTTCATGCATCAAGTTCATTTTCTCATGCAGCTGCTCCAGCAAAGCATTTGTCATGCCAAGGGCAGATACCAAACCTTCCTTCCAACACATTTCTGTTCAAGGTCAAAGGGCTGGTCCCACGATCCAAATCTCGCAGCTGTAGAGTCTCCAAGTAAGCTGCAACAACAAACTGACAGGCTCCCTCTAGGGGACACAATTTCTATTTGTATCCATTTTTAAAATGTATCCAACAAAGAAGATTACTTTCGATTTCAAATCCTTTCGATTTTCAGATACTTTGTTTCTTTAAAATACAGAAATGCAGAAAGTAGCGTTGAAGTTAATTTGTTTCTCTTTTTTTTTTTTTTTTTTTGCTATCTGTCAAAGTACTCCACTTTCAATCAATGGACGTCTCAAACAATTTCTGTCCCGACACCCCGTCCCCAGGTTTGGGATGATGGAAGCTTAAATTCCTTTACTCTCCTCCTGCAGGATTAAACAGTCAAATTCCCCCCCCCTTTCTCCTGCTTCCAAGGGGGTTTTATTGGTTATGGATGCAGGAAATTTCCAACTTTAAAGCAGTTTTCCAGGCTATTAGGTTGCAAGGTCTTTGCTTCAGTCTATATACAAAAAGCGGAAGGCGGACTTCCTGTTTAAACCTTCCCGCTTCGTGCCTAATTCATAAGTTTTGCAAATTTCTTAATCCAATTCTCCGTTTTTACTCACGGGTACTTGATTTAGAGTCCAAATGTCATCAGGAAAAAGTCAGCGCTCTCCGGCGATGGCTGTGCGGCTTCCCTCCATGGAAATAGTGATCGGTTCGCAGCACCGCGCTGCTCACCCCACTTCACTCCGGAGCCCCGGAAAGGGGTTTCCTCGTGAGTAGGGGAGGCGCTCTTGGTGCTCTGCCGAACCCCACGTTCCCAGGCTTCTCCGCCTGGGATTTCTAGCGGGCCCCCGCCTTCGCCGCGGCGGGAAGACCCAATTTCCACAGAGCCCGTTCCTCCAATCGGAGGAACTCCGCCATCCGTCGTTGCCGCTAACCCGGAAGTCTATGAGTAAATTGAATGATACAGAGATTGCTTCACGTCTTTTGTGGGCCAAAAGTGCACTATGCAGGTTTCTCCCATAGTATTAAGAATGTCTTGTTTTCGGCAAGGAAAATTGTCTAGAGATTTGTGTGACAAAGCAAGAGGAGCATATGAAGAGAGGAAGACACCAGGTGATTTGTGTGCCTTTTCAGTCTGCTGGGCAGGAGTACAATAATGAGGATTTAGGTCCCAGGTTTTGGGACCTACTTCCCAGACCCATTGTGGATCGACATACAGGAGGCAGAGGAGAGAAATGGAATCTAGGAATGAGACTTTAGAAATCACTTTTGGATTCTACCTGATTTCATTTTGCAGGAAACACGGAGACTGCAAAAAGCTCAGCTCCCTTTTCATTCCTACAGTGAGGAGTTTGTTCCCCCCTCTGAACTTAAAACCACAACTCCCTCATTACTATTCTTTGAATGTCAGACATCTATCATGTCTGTGACATTCTGAGTCTCATGACTTAAGGCTGGTCAGTGAACCTTGCCTTGGGGTGTGTTGAAAGGAATGGGTGGGCAGGCAGGCACTGCTAAAAGACACATCACTTTCAGTGCAGATCAGTGGCCATCTGTGGAACAGGAATCCCGATGCTGATGCTGGCAGAAGCTCTTTCCATTTGGGTTTGGCTTTCTGTGCACTGAATGCTTTTTGTTCTGACTCATTGTACCAGTCTGCCTCAGTGCTTTCAGAGCCAGAGTTTTCATTTTCATACATTTTAATATTTTTTAATATTTATTTTTTTTACAAAAAACCTCCACTGCTTTGGGAATGATGTACCCAGAATTAGAGAAAACAATTTCCGCAAGAAGAGGAGGGATGTGTGATCTATTCAATTGCTTGCATGTAATTTTCAGAGCAACCAAATGGTCTGCAGGCAGTGCAGCAAATTCTTGGAAGTGGTAGTATTGGACATAAAGATTAGGGTCTAACTCCCTTTTCCATTTAAAATCCCTGAAATAAGGGGTCCTTCTCATAAATGTACACTTAAAAATATGGCAAAAAGCATGCATTGAAGAAAAATAGGGTTCATGACTTGTTGCAGCTCAATTTTGGGGGAATACATTCAGTGTAAACTTGTATTTGTTATTGTGTTGATTTATGGTAAATACCATCTTCTCAAATATGGGGAGGGGGAGGCAGAAACTTACAGAGACACAACCCATGTCTCTTAACTAGCATGACTTGATAATACGTAGACCTTTTTGTTTTTCTGTTTTTAATCAAGACTCCTTTCTGTTTAGAAGTGTGAAGCTCCCCTGAGAAATTTCACCAGTCTTTTAACTTCCACTGACATTTTTACAGATGTTTTACTTAAGTAGAATTCAGCTCAAATTTCACTTCAAGCAAAATTGGGTGGCCACTTATCACTGAGAAAGCCCACATGTCTGAGAACTTTTGCTAATTTTGCAGGACTTTCTTTGACTTCTCTTGAAAGCCCTGCACACTGCATTGCTGAGCATGACAGGGCCCTCCAGACTCACATTGAGGGATGAGGGAAGAATTTGATTCATTTGAATGTATCAAATTGGGCCTTTCCAAAACTTTATGAGAACTGAAACACAGTCATCCTTCAAAATTTGCACTCATCTGAATTTTGCGATGCACTTCTCCAACAGAGGATATGTAGTCAAAATGGCCAGTGACACCAGTCTTCATTTCTCTGGGCTGTTTCAAACACTTGTGGGCTTCATTTAGGAGTGGGACATTACCTCCCCATTTTCCAGACCACATGAATTATTCCTCAAGCACATCTATATCTCTTGTTATTTTAGGAGGCATATGAAATAACTGCAACATAAGATCTTAAAACACACTGCTTTTTGCCATCTTGACTATCTCCACGTCAAATCTTTGAAGTTTGCTGTGAATCTGAGTCCCTGCTGAATTTCTACACACACAAACAGCACCTCTGCAGACATGACACAGCTGTGGGGGAAAACAGAAGCAGACTGCTGTATACATTTTGTGTAAATTATTTTTGTATCTTTCTCTCAGGCTGTGTCAGGAATGCTGCTTGCTCAAATGTGGCTATGCACGAGGGACGGGATGAAGACTAAGGTGCTGCACTGGGCCACGGACGAGAACTATGACAACATTGCTCTTCTTCATTCAGTGAAGAGGCAAAAGCTATTTCCACTGAATTAGGAATAAAAACTAGGGCGCCTAATACTCTGTTCTCATAATATAATTCAAGTAGGGACAAAAATGGAAAATGACATAATGAAGGCTCTTATCTCAAGATCTGCAATTTGGTTTTAAAGGCAAAAAGGTTCATTTTCTCTTTTATCTACCCTTTCCCTGTTCACTCACCCTTCATATTACATTTTCTCCCCAGTTCCCAGCAATCAGTGCATCTTTTGATTTTTCTCAAGTACAGACTAGTAGCAACAGTTGGAGAGGAGGCTGCACGTGTGTTTTTAGTCTTGTGACAATTTTTGGTCAATTGGCATCCATTTATAATGTCTCTTAGGTATACTGAATTTGAAATAGGTTCATGATAATGAAAACAGAAAACAGGAGAGGTGGCATCAAGCCAATCCAATGTGTACCCTTCTTTACACATGTGTAACTGTAGGTGTGTACTCATTACTCTTCAATGAAGATATGAAGGATATAATTCAATTTTAATAATGAATGTGAAATAGTTCGTTGAAAAAATGTAGGTGTCCAGTCACCATCATTCCTTTTCCTACCAATTCATTACTCTGGTTTGCCTTGTGTGGCATTTTTAAATGCAAGTCACACCACTGGAAATAAAATGAAGGCATTACAGCTTTTCTTAAAGTTAATGACTGGATATGTAATTGAAAGATGCAATGAACAATACTACCTGATTCAGACTAATAAAATTTGCCAACTGATTAAATTTTTTTTTTAAGAGCAGGCATGGGGAATTATCTCCACACCCACCCCACTGACCAAATTTGCCTGGTGGGTGGTGCTACCCACATGTCAATCACCTGATATTACAATGACATCACATACAGATAGATCCCAAGGTGGAGCCTTCCTGTGCTAAAGGTGAGGTGGTGTGGCCTATCTGAATGCATCCCTAGGTTAAAAACTTCTTACACACAAAATAGGTCAGAATCCAACCTGCCACAGACCTCTCAGTTCCATCAGGATTTGGCATTGTTTGGCAGCCCCAGACAGAAAAGGAAGAGGTAGGAGAAGCAGCAATGACGGGGGTTAAAGGTGCTACTTAGGGATGGAGGATGGATGTGCTACACTTGTGACTCTAGATGTCAGAGATGGAAAGGGGGGAAGAAGAAGAAGAAGAAGAAGAAGAAGAAGAAGAAGAAGAAGAAGAAGAAGAAGAAGAAGAGTAGTAGTAGTAGTAGTAGTAGTAGTAGTAGTTTGGATTTGATATCCCGCTTTATCACTACCTGGAGGAGTCTCAAAGCGGCTAACATTCTCCTTTCCCTTCCTCCCCACAACAAACACTCTGTGAGGTGAGTGAGGCTGAGAGACTTCAGAGAAGTATGACTGGCCCAAGGTCACCCAGCAGCTGCATGTGGAGGAGTGGAGACACGGACCCGGTTCACCAGATTACGAGTCCACCACTCTTAACCACCACACCACACTGGCTCTCCATCTCAGATAAACTATTGTATGAAGCGTGCAGACTACCGCTCTTAACCACTACACCACACTGGCTCTCTGCCAGCTCTGTCCACCACCTCTATTGTAGAGGTTAGAGCTTCATGGGGGGGGGGGGACTCTGAACGACAGTGGGAGGGGCTGGGCAGGAGGAGGTGGCAACAGAACTGGAGTACATAGAGTTGTCACCAACAACCAAGTACTATCTCTGTAGGTGGCATCAGACATGTCATCCCAGACGGAGTGCATGTTTGCTCATGCAGCAATCTCCTAAGGTGAGAGAGTGAGCTTGGCCTCCCGGGGCGGGATGGGGTGTCGGTGATGGAAGGGATATCTTTGTCACTTCCATTCCGTTCTGCATCTGTTGCCTTGTTTGTGTACCTTGGAATCTTGACTTCCGGACCCAGTTCTTGCTGCTGAGCCCGGACCATTATTAGCTTGAATAACTCTCCCTTCCCTGTTCTCAGATAAGAGCTGCTGTCATAGTGCTTAGGGATGGGTGCATGATAAAATCAATGCTCCCTAACTAGCTACTTTTCTGAATCTAAGGACTTGCCCTTTCCCTCTCCCAATGCATATTCACCATTTCCTTCTAAAAGAATAAGAGAAATTATTTCTAGAAGAAGCCTTGGTACCTACATTTTTGTATAGGCTGTATGTGTGCATATTCTTTTTTAAAATTATTTTTTATTAGAGATTTTCTTGTGTTACAAAAGAAACAAACAGGGAGAAGTACACATAGCACCTCCATTTTTTATTTATAGGGTCTTTCCCACACTTTGTTTACATTTTGTGTGAGACACTATCATTCTAGATATCATTCAGTTGGGTGCAGAGTCATAGTTAGGGGGTGGTGACGTGGGCCCCCACTAGGGGTGCAGGCAATGGGGGGGCACAAAATCAGCATAAAAATATATCCATAAATATAAATACTGATTATTGCCTCATAAATGGTTTTAAATAGAGGGTTAATTGAATGGGTGGAAGGGGGGTGGAGGAGAGGTAGAAAGAAGAGCTAATTTGTGTGCAGTCCGGATTGTTCTGCCAGGGGCGCAAGATCACCTAGCTATGGCTCTGGTTGGGGGGAACAGAGGGGAGAGGAAGAGGGAGGAAGAAAGATGGGAATGTAATGTTCTTTTGTTCTATGGCATAGTGTTTGTGTAGATAGGGTATATTCTTATACTCAGTAGCGTCGCAATGGGGGGCATGGGGGGGGCGGTACGCCCCGGGTTCCATGTCTGCTAGGTGACAAGAAGTCACCCCGCGGGGGCTCGCGGTGGTGCAAGCAGCCATTGCGCCGCTGCAGCCACCTTTAGAGGATGTCCATTCACGGCTGTAGCCACAAGCAGAGGATCTTGGCGCCGGCGGCAAACTGCTATACAGTGCATGTGCAGCGTTGCTACGTACAGTGCATGTGTGCAATGCCGCACATGCGCTGTACTTAGCAGATTGTCGTCAGCGCCGCTCCAGTGCCATACGGACAGTGCCAGGATCCTCTGCTCGCAGCTGTAGCGGCGCCAGAGGGATCCCGGCACCGTCCGTACGGTGCTGGAGTGGCACCGGCGGCAAACCACTATACAGCACATGTGCGGCGTCACTATATACGACACATGCGCCGTACGTAGCGATGCCGCACATGTGCCCTACATCGTGCCGCCAGCCCTGGGTGTCGTGACGCCTTCCTTCGCCCCTGCTTATACTATATATTATAGTATATGCATTTTCAGATGAGCCAGAGATTAGCTTAAAGTGTCTATTAGTATTTCAAGGATAGGCCCATCCCTGTTTGGTGCACCTGTGGGGAGAGAAGAAAGGGAATTCAGCAGAAATAGCAGCAGGTAGCCAGTGTACCACAATGCATGTGGCATTTGTTAGAGGGATACTGTTAAGGGACACATGTTTGATGATGACTAAAGCCTTTATTGAAGTTCATTGCTAAGTCAGACAACTTAGACATAGTCCACACCAAAGGCTGTGACTTATTGACCCAGGGTGATTAATGCACATCAATTATGGCACCAATGGTACACAAATAAGCATTGGGGTAAGTCTTCCAGCTGACCTCTGTAGACACCAGTGGCCAAAAGGCATCTGTTCAGTGAGAGAATAAGCAATACCCAAAACCTTGGCCTGTCAGTCAAACATCTTAAACACTAGACTGCTGAATTTATAATGTAATCTTTGGCTGCAACTCCTTAAAGTGGCTGCGACTCAACAAGGCAAAACATTGCCACATTATGGTTTATAATTATTGGTATATTGAAAGTGTCAATTAATTTTTTGGAAAATCTAGAGTTTTAGAGGAGTCTTCATAAAGGCAACCTCATGCCTATTTACTCAGAAGTAAGCCTTGCTTGGAGCCTTACTGAAACTCATAATACAGGTCAAAAAGCTTAAATTTTAAGTTGGAGGAAAGAAGATGGTGCTGATGTCTGCTGAGATTGAGAACAGCAGTGTTACAAATGTGAAGGTTTTGAATGGATGGGTGCAGCACTGGGAACCACTGCTTAATTGGAGAAATAGCTCAAGCTCCTTTCAGCAGGTGTTACTTGGGGTTGGCGGCAGAGACCCTTGATCAGCTCCAACAGACGGTTGGAACCAACCAACATTTTCTTTGACTATGACCAACCAGATGCCTGTAGAGAACCTTCAAGCAGGATCTCAGCACAAGAGCATGCTCCTGTCCTGCTTAGAAGCATTACTGCCTTCAACCAGGGAGGCAGAGCATAGCTGTTACGTACTGAAGTTCTCACCCTGGGCCAGCAGGGGGATACTGTAGATAGTTATGCAAATAAGGGATCGAAAGTGACGTTCAGTGATTGGATAGTTTTAGAAAATTGTTACAGTTACATGGTACTGGAGCTCTATATAAGCAGGCTGACTGAACCCCTCAGTTCAATTCTGTTCTGGCCTGTGAATAAAATCTGTTTGAAGAATCGCTGTGTCGTCTGATATGTTCACCCACAACTTAACAATAGCCATCATGAGAAGAACCCTCAGTTCTAGAAAACATGTTTGTTTACTCTCTCCACATACTGTATTAATAGTTGTTATACAACTTCACCATGTACTTTCAGTTGTTACTGTTCTAAACTAAAGGCCCCCCCACCTCTTTAGCCTCGCCTATGAAGATGATTCTGCTAAGATATTACTTTTGGAGGTGAGGGTGACCAGAATTATACACAGTAATCTAAGTCGGGCTGCATCACCATAGAGTTACATAATAACATTGTGATATTTGCTGTTTACAGTCCCTTTCCTAATCATTCCTAGCATAGATTTTTCCCCTCTCCTTTTCACTGCATTAGCACACTGATGAGCTGCCGTCCCAGTGGGAGATCTCTTTCCCGGGTAGCCACAGCCAGTTCTTCTGACACCATCAGCATATAAAGCGAAGTTGGGATTTGTTATTGCAGTCACAGTGTACTTCACTTTTTCAAAATGAATCTCATCCGCCATTGTGCAGCCTTCTCACCAAATTCAGAAAGGTCTTTTTTCAAGATCTCCATAGATGAATTTAAAACATAGTGCTCCTATCCTGAACAATTTGTAAGAAACAGCATTCTCTCCCCAACCCCCGTCCCGCAACCTCACCCTAGGCCCTTAACAAAATACTAAACTGAGCCTACATTTCCCTATGTGCCCACTGTGGGGGCGGGGAGGGTCTTTCCTGACCCACTGTATTAAAAGTTTAAATCCCTGGGCAACACACTTGCTTACAAATGCCAATTACCGACATAGATTTCACCCAGGCACAAGGGAAAAACAATGTTTACCATTACAAGAATTTGCTTTGCATTGGATAAAAATAAAAGCTAACTGGCTGCTAGTTTTGAGTTTGGAAATGATTTCTAAAACCAGGCACCTGAAGTTTGCCTGAAGTATTATATGGGTGCTTTCATTTCCCCCAAATGTGGGGTGGAGGGGGGAGAAGTTCATATCTGGCTCCCTTTCCCTTTCAGTCCTTTCTCTCTCTCTCTCTCCCCCCTGACCCAGCTCTCTCCCTCCCCCCCCCATCTTTTTGAATAATGCAGTTGCTTTGAGTAGCCCAGACAGGCCTGAAGATTAGGGAGCCTGTTTGTGAAGCTGGGGGCCAGATGAATAGGAGCAGGAGGCTCCACTCCCCTGGAAAAACAAGGCTCTGGGAACTAGGCCAACTGTGAAGAGCATGTGCTAGGCAAAGCAGCAGGCTAGCCCATATGTCAGGCTGTGCCACAAAGACTTCTCTGCACATCTACCATGACAAACAGGATTACTGGAGACAATTAATCTGGCACACTTTATCAAAATCAAGCGCTGACCCCCCAACCTCTCCCCTCCGTGTGCAGCAGATGCCACGCTCCAGTTCAATGGAGCTCAAGTGCTCCCTTCCCTCCCTGCCCCACCGCTGAAAGGAATCCAAGGACTGAATAAGGCTGGCATGGACTAATTGCAAACACTGTCTGATGGTGACAGCCCTAATCAAATAAGATGAGCTCACCTTCTCCCCGCCTCCTCTTCCTCTGCACAGCCTCTTGTGCAAAGGCTGCCTGCAGCTCCCTGTCAGCTGCTCGCAGAAAGAGAAGGGCACCCTCTCCTGATGCCCACCCTCCCCGTGCTCCCCCCTCCCCAAGGCACCGCCCCCCTCTCCCTCTCCTAGAGGTTGTTAGGAGGGGGTCGGCTCCACATGCCCATTTTCATTTCATTTCTTATATTTCTAAGCCGCTTTTCACCGCACGAGTCACAAAGCGGCTCACATGGAATAAATAAGAAGAAAGTAGAACATTGCAACTGCAACATGAACCATATAAAATAATTATCAAATCTGTACAGCGATTACAAATCATCTGTAAAATAGCCACCTTCTATAAAACACAGTTAGCAAAACACACACACACACACACAGAGAGAGAGAGAGAGAGAGAGAGAGAGAGAGAGAGAGAGAGAGACATGCATACAACCCTTCCAGCCACCAGGTGGTGCTGTCCCATGTCCTTAGTACTTAGCTAAGGTTCTGTGTCTTGCTTTGCTGCTATTCCATCTTGTCGGCTGTTGCGTTGTCTTGGAAACCTTCCTGTAAAGAGCAGTTCTGGGTTGGAGGCCTTTGCTGTCAGTTTAACTGCCAGGACTCTAATACATATATTAAGCCCTCAACAGCTTGGGACCAGTTCTCTTGAAGGATGACCTTGCTCCATATGTGCCCACGCAACTGCTTCGATCTGCAGAACTGGCACTTTTACAAGCGCCACATCATGCTTGTCCCACATTTGCAAGATGCCGGTTTTTCAATGTGGATTCTCTATAACGCCCTGCTCATATTAGGCTGCCGCCTTTGTTGTACTGTTTTTGATGCCTACTAAACACTTTTTTTAATATTGGAGAGTCTACCTAGCCATGTAACATTATTATATACATTTGTGAAGTTTTAAAACAGTTGATTTTATCTACATTTGGATATTTTTATTATGTCTACTGTACTGTTCTTAGAATATGTTTTATTGCTCCTTTAATGACTTTCTTATACTATTTTATGTAAACCGCTTATATAGATCTGTTTGAATAAGTGGTGTGTGTGTGTATTACTAAACAAATTAAAAAAAAAATCTACTCCAGTCTTACAACTGGTGTTAGCAGCTTCAAAGTGGCAAAAGCCTTAACACCAGAGAAGAATTTTTCTAGTCACTTGGATGGACCCAAAATCAGTGAATGCCTGGCTAATCTTGATCTTTTGGCCTTCACGAATGTCTGGACTGATCAGAAAGCAGCACAGTCCTTGACAGTGTTTCCAGAGGGTGATGCCAGCCTCCAGCTTCCCAGTGCAGATTGTGGTTCCTGAGAAGCATCTCTGAAAGCACTTTAAAGACATTGTGATGGATGCTTGGCCTTTTTGAAACTCAGGAAGGAAAGACAAGAGACCTCTGCATGCTTACATATGCAGTCTGAGAAGGCTGTGTAAAATAACTTACCATGCTCCTCCCTGCCCAACTGATAATTTAAGTGAGGCAGAACTTGCTTGACCAAATACCAAGCTGACAGTGCAGAGAGGGGCTTGTGCCTAGTGGCAATGACAGAATTGCATATTAAAAGCCAATTTATCTATGGATTACCCTTGGAGCTTCATAGCCTTTGGGTGAAAGAAGAAGAAGAAGAAAAAGAAGAGTTTGAATTTGATATCCCACTTTATCACTACCTGGAGGAGTCTCAAAGCGGCTAACATTCTCCTTTCCCTTCCTCCCCACAACAAACACTCTGTGAGGTGAGTGAGGCTGAGAGACTTCAGAGAAGTGTGACTGGCCCAAGGTCACCCAGCAGCTGCATGTGGAGGAGCGGAGACACGAACCCGGTTCACCAGATTACGAGTCCACCGCTCTTAACCACTACACCACACTGGCTCTCCATCTCAGATAAACTATTGTATGAAGCGTGCAGAATGCGAAAGCTGCGGTGGATGTTTCCTTAATGATACCTGCTTTTAATTCCCAGCTCCAGAGCTTCTGCCGCCTTTGCAAGGAGCAATGGTGGCTCAGCATTTGGAGAAGACTTAGTTACAAACAATAAGTAGTATTTGCGGAGGTGAAGGTGGACATTTCCAAAAGAGAGTCCCTGGCCAAATGATATTTGTAAACTATGTAGAGGAAATGGTAACTGGAGATGGGATTGTCTGGACAGAGAGATGATGCATAAAGGAAATGAGAAGTCGCTGATGGAGAAAGGCCATCACTGGCAACCATAAGAATAGCCCATGTGAAGAGCTATCCAGGCAGCAGTGGTTGGTGGGGCAGGGCAGAACAAAACAGGGTGGGTTGGAGATGTTTTCCTGACTTCACAATGCAGAGGTTGCAATGGAGAGGGAGAGGGGTGATGAGGTAAGCAGAATATGGGCACAGTGTCAAGATTGTCGAGTTTGCTTTGTGCCCCATCCCCACAAACTTTGTTGTTGTTTAGTCGTTTAGTCGTGTCCGACTCTTCGTGACCCCATGGACCAGAGCACGCCAGGCACTTCTGTCTTCCACTGCCTCCTGCAGTTTGGTCAGACTCATGTTTGTAGCTTCGAAGACACTATCCAACCATCTCGTCCTCTGTCGTCCCCTTCTCCTTGTGCCCTCCATCTTTCCCAACATCAGGGTCTTTTCCAGGGAGTCTTCTCTTCTCATGAGGTGGCCAAAGTATTGGAGCCTCAGCTTCACGATCTGTCCTTCCAGTGAGCACTCAGGGCTGATTTCCTTCAGAATGGATAGGTTTGATCTTCTTGCAGTCCATGGGACTCTTAAGAGTCTCCTCCAGCACCATAATTCAAAAGCATCAATTCTTCGACGATCAGCCTTCTTTATGGTCCAGCGCTCACTTCCATACATCACTACTGGGAAAACCATAGCTTTTACTATACGGACCTTTGTTGGCAAGGTGATGTCTCTACTTTTTAAGATGCTGTCTAGGTTGGTCATTGCTTTCCTCCCAAGAAGCAGGCGTCTCTTAATTTCGTGGCTGCTGTCACCATCTGCAGTGATCATGGAGCCCAAGAAAGTAAAATCTCTCACTGCCTCCATTTCTTCTCCTTCTATTTGCCAGGAGGTGATGGGACCAGTGGCCATGATCTTCGTTTTTTTGATGTTGAGCTTCAGACCATATTTTGCGCTCTCCTCTTTTACCCTCAATAAAAGGTTCTTTAATTCCTCCTCACTTTCTGCCATCAAGGTTGTGTCATCTGCATATCTGAGGTTGTTGATATTTCTTCCAGCAATCTTAATTCCGGCTAGGGATTCATCCAGCCCAGCCTTTCGCATGATGAATTCTGCATATAAGTTAAATAAGCAGGGAGACAATATACAGCCTTGTCGTACTCCTTTCCCAATTTTGAACCAATCAGTTGTTCCATATGCAGTTCTAACTGTAGCTTCTTGTCCCACATAGAGATTTCTCAGGAGACAGATGAGGTGATCAGGCACTCCCATTTCTTTAAGAACTTGTCATAGTTTGCTGTGGTCGACACAGTCAAAGGCTTTTGCATAGTCAATGAAGCAGAAGTAGATGTCTTTCTGGAACTCTCTAGCTTTCTCCATAACCCAGCGCATGTTTGCAATTTGGTCTCTGGTTCCTCTGCCTCTCCTAAATCCAGCTTGCACTTCTGGGAGCTCTCGGTCCACATACTGCTTGAGCCTTCCTTGTAGAATTTTAAGCATAACCTTGCTAGCGTGTGAAATGAGGGCAATTGTGCGGTAGTTGGAGCATTCTTTAGCACTGCCCTTCTTTGGGATTGGGATGTAGACTGATCTTCTCCAATCCTCTGGCCACTGCTGAGTTTTCCAAACTTGCTGGCATATTGAGTGTAACACCTTAACAGCATCATCTTTTAAAATTTTAAATAGTTCAGCTGGAATACCATCACTTCCACTGGCCTTGTTATTTGCAGTGCTTTCTAAGGCCCATTTGACTTCACTCTCCAGGATGTCTGGCTCAAGGTCAGCAACCCCACTACCTGGGGTGTACGAGGCATCCATTTCTTTCTGGTATAATTCCTCTATGTATTCTTGCCACCTCTTCTTGATGTCTTCTGCTTCTGTTAGGTCCTTACCACTTTTGTCCTTTATTATGGCAATCTTTGAACAAAATGTTCCTTTCATATCTCCAATTTTCTTGAACAGATCTCTGGTTCTTCCCATTCTGATGTTTTCCTCTATTTCTTTGCATTGCTCGTTTAAGAAGGCCTTCTTATCTCTCCTTGCTATTTTTTGGAAATCTGCATTCAATTTCCTGTATCTTTCTCTATCTCCCTTGCATTTTGCTTGCCTTCTCTCCCCCGCTATTTGTAAGGCCTCATTGGACAGCCACTTTGCTTTCTTGCATTTCCTTTTCATTGGGATGGTTTTCGTTGCTGCCTCCTGTATAATGTTGCGAGCCTCCATCCATAGTTCTTCAGGCACTCTGTCTAGCAAATCTAAATCCTTAAACCTGTTCCTCACTTCCACTGTGTATTCATAAGGGATTTGATTTAGATTGTATCTTACCGGCTCAGTGGTTTTTCCTACTTTCTTCAGTTTAAGCTTGAATTTTGCTATAAGAAGCTGATGATCTGAGCCACAGTCAGCTCCAGGTCTTGTTTTTGCTGACTGTATTGAGCTTCTCCATCTTTGGCTGCAGAGAATATAATCAATCTGATTTCGATGCTGCCCATCTGGTGATGTCCACGTGTAGAGTCGTCTCTTGTGTTGTTGGAAAAGCATGTTTGTGATGACCAGCTTGTTCTCTTGACAGAACTCTACTAGCCTTTGCCCTGCTTCATTTCGCTCTCCAAGGCCAAACTTGCCCGTTGTTCCTTTTATCTCTTGATTCCCTACTTTAGCATTCCAATCCCCTATAATGAGAAGAGCATCCTTCTTTGGTGTCACTTCTATAAGGTGTTGTAAGTCTTCATAGAATTGGTCAATTTCAGTTTCTTCAGCACCAGTAGTTGGTGCATAAACTTGGATTACTGTTATGTTAAAAGGTCTGCCTTGGATTCGTATCGAGATCATTCTATCATTTTTGAGATTGCATCCCAGTACTGCTTTCGCCACTCTTTTGTTGACTATGAGGGCCACTCCATTTCTTTTGCGGGTTTCTTGCCCACAGTAGTAGATATGATGGTCATCCGAACTGAATTCGCCCATTCCCGTCCATTTTAGTTCACTGATGCCCAGGATGTCAATATTTATTCTTGCCATCTCATTTTTGACCACATCCAACTTACCCAGGTTCATGGTTCTTACATTCCAGGTTCCTATGCAATATTTTTCTTTACAGCATTGGACTTTCCTTTCGCTTCCAGGCATATCCGCAACTGAACGTCCTTTCGGCTTTAGCCCAGCCGCTTCATCAGCTCTGGATCTACTTGTACTTGTCCTCCGCTCTTCCCCAGTAGCATGTTGGACGCCTTCCGACCTGAGGGGCTCATCTTCCAGTGTCATAACTTTTATATGCCTGTTGTCTTTGTCCATGGAGTTTTCTTGGCAGGGATACTGGAGTGGCTTGCCGGTTCCTCCTCCAGGTGGATCACGTTTGGTCAAGACTCTCCACTATGACCTGTTCATCTTGGGTGCCCTGCTCGGCATAGTTCATAGCTTCTCTGAGTTCTTCAAGCCCCTTCGCCACGGCAAGGCAGTGATCCATGAAGGGGCCCCACAAACTAGATGTGATTTAAACCCATAAAGTGTCTTCAACTGTGGGAGAAGTTATATGTTTGAATGGTGAATTTCTAAGTGCATGTCAAGAGACAATGGATAAAACCAATACCATTAGATGCACTGTTGGATAAGTGTTTAATGGTTATTGTATTTGTTTAAAACCAATAAAATTTGTTGTTGTTGTTTTTAAAAAAGGGAGAAATCCAAGGATTCCTTGGTCACTGCGGTTTTTACAGAAGATTTGTAGAAGGTTTCTTACGGAGGGCTGCCCCATTGTATGAACAGCCTTGTGTGGGAAGGAGAGCACCAAGGAATGTTTGAGGTGCTGATGGTGAATCTGCTTATTTCTGCAGCTCTTAAATTCCCATATCCTTCCTGTCCCTGATACCTCAAAGGTTGCCTTGGGACTTGCGTTAGAACAAACGGGTAAGCAGAGAAGAAGCACACCAGTAGCTTCCAGCAGTCAGAAGTTAAATGAGAGAGAAACCAAATATTGAGCAACAGATCTGCAACGTTTGGCTTTTGTGGAGGCTCTCAAAACTTACTGAGCCTACTCACTGGATACAATATTCACAGTGTACACAGGCCACAGTGCTCTACAGTGGCTACTTCTAAGCCACAAACTGGAAGGTTGCCTCTGGAATTGAACCCACAAAGTCTCAGAATATCCACATAATTCACAATTCACCATTTCCAGGTTTAAGCTTGGCCGCCTACCTGCCAAAGTTCAAAGGATCTGAATCAGTTGACCAACAGTATGCCCCTTTGAAGTCCATTTGCAGATGCTGTTTGACGTCAAACTTTCCCTGCAAATGGACTGACAGCAAGTCACCTCAGTTGAACTAGAGATGGTTAAGCCTCCATTGGTTCCTTTGTACTGCTACTATGATATCCATGTTAGTACTTTGCTGGATAACCATAAATTATTGTATGCTTCTGTATGAAAGTTCCGAAATCTTATAAAAAAACCCCATTGATTCTCACACATCAGTGAAAATTCTTGTACATCTGTCAGCACTGAGTCATTTCTCCTTTATATGTGATTAAATATATGCAGATGTAAAAATGCCTATGCCTAGCATGGAAGCCAAGCTACTGTTGCTGGATTCAAAAACAGGATCCTAAAGAAAAGGATTGTTACATTGTGCAAAACATGCATATCTTTTCAGTGCTGTACATTTGCATACCAGCATAAGGTGAGGCTGCACAGGCAGCTCTTTCAACTTATATTTTGTCACCTTTAAAAATCACAAAGTTGCTAAAATAAATGGATGTACTCTGTGAGATGCATAGCATATGGGTACTTTTCTTTCACTGCATAACAACATGACTGCCAGAAGAGTCCTATATGTGCTAAGAGTAAGGCTTGTTGTGTTCAATGAGCCTAGCAAGTGTGTGCATGGATCCTGCAGCCTGCACATTCATGGTTCCATTTGCAGTTATAGTCTCCCACATTGGGCAGGTTGAAGCCACGCAGTGCAATCTCACATTTTCAGAAGTTCTAGCCTTTGTTCACTCCCACATGAGCAACAAAGAAAAACAGCACAACTCTAGGAGTCAAGAGTTGTAACACAAGACCCAGGTCCAGGGGCCAAATGCAGCCCTCCAGGCCTCTCTGTTTGGTTCCTGGGTTTCTCCTTTCTCACACCTTCTCAACCACACACCCTCTACCCAACGGAAGAGCATATGCCCATGCTGCCCAGGACGGGTGCACTCCCAAGGGGCGCAAGACGCGGAGGGTGCCTCCCAGGTGTAGGATAGCCACTTGGGTGCACAGAGCAGAGCATGAACCCTGCAGCAAACTGCTCACGGGGGCAGAGCAAGCCATCCATGGCAGACATTCGGTATGCCACCAGCCTGTGACTTCCAAGCCTCCCCCAAGCTGTCAAAACAAAGGGGGAAGGGGAGAATGCCGCCGGCAAAGCAGCACAGCTCCCCCCCTTACCCCAACAGCTCAGGGTAGGCTTGGGAGTCACGGGCGGAATGATGGGAGTTGTAGTCCAGTAACTCCTGCAGGGTCATAGATCCCCATTCCTGAGCTACCACATCACTCTGCTCATGAGGCCCTGCAGCTCCCATGCACTGCACCATGCTGTACTACATCCATGTGCTACAGAATCGTCTCTTCTTTCCTCACAGAAGTGCAATGAAGCAGATACAGGCTTCTCCCAGCAATAATCTCAGCCTCGAACAGCAGTGCCACTTAAACAGGGCAGACCACCTGTAATTAAGCTTCAGAAGAGGGATTCACAATGCCCTACCCTTCTACCCTAAGAGCTAAAATGGGCACTCCTGACCTACAGTGTAGAAGGCAATTTTAGTCTTCTGCAAATGTTGCTGGTTTTTTTTCTTCATATGCTTTAGAATACTTTGCAACTGTGAATATAAATGCTGCTCAATGGTCTAAAATAACATCGGGTGCATCAAGGACCTCTTGTGTGGCTGGACCCCTAATCTGTAGCATAATTAGCACTGTTCTTAGTCTATCCCTGCTGGAATGTCCTTATTACATTCACCCAGGGCTGCAGGCAATGGCAGTAGAATTCATTGAGCTCTTCCGTGATCTACATAAGGGGGAAAACCTAAGCAGGTAACAAATTGCTCCTTGGCTCCATTGTGGAGTTTGGAGATGAGATAGTACAAATCAATTCAAAACTGAAACTGACACCAACTTTATGTATTTAGGCTTCTCTCCCACCTCCCTGCAAAATCTTCATCTTCTGAATCCTTAAATTGCTCTAACACCACTGCTTTAACACCAGTGAGCACCGAGATAAACTGCTGTTCAGATAATTCACTGTCAAAAATATTGAGCAAACTGTAGTTAGATGGCAGTTGTAATGGTCTTTTCAAGTGCTGCTGCATGAGAGCCGAGCCTATCAAGAATTTTTGGCAGGCTTTGTGTTTAACTTGTCATGTTATATATTGCAGAACGGCAGTTCAGGATCAGTATAAATCAGCTTACAAGTCTCTGGGATGTAGGCAGAGCCAGCTGCTACTGTCTGTGAGCCGGACAGAAAGACAGAGACAGGCAGAAGGTGGCAGCATTCTAACGTTGTCAAGCCCCATTTCCAAAAAGGGGGGAAATGGGTGCAATCTCTACAACCCAAGAAGATTTGCAATTAAATCCTAGCTGAATGGCTAATGGACATACTCACATTCATTGGTCTCAAGGTTGTGGAAATGTGAGACGGTGCCGGCTCTACGATTAGGCAAAAGGAGGCACGTGCCCCAGGGCGGTAGGTTGGGGTGTGTGTGTGGCAAAATTACTTGCTTGCTTTGAAGGAAATCCCTTTGTGGGCCCATCATACCCCTCAAAGTATTGCCTGTAACTGGAATGTCTCACTCTCAATATGACTGATTTGTTCAAAAGACTCTATGACTTGAAAGCAGAAACTCTGTATGTTCTATCACAACCCAAGGAAATATTTTAATATTTTAAACACACACACACGGCGGGAGGCATCCCTTCCACACTCTTCAAGTAAAGTGAGCAGGTGAGCTTTGGAGGGACCATTTTACGCCTCCCTACAGCCACAGGGAAGGCAGGCCAGGGATCCTGGGGAGGAGAATAAAAGAGGCCAGTGAGATCCTGGCAAAGGCTACCCTCTCTACTGCAGGCACGCTGCCTCATTACCTGCCCAGCCTCACCTCCACATTCTGCCTCCTCATCTCCTGCCTCAATAGTACAGTTGCTGGAGGGTCTGCAAACTGGGTGGGACATTCCATTGGTGCCAACAGAGACACATCCCTTTCAGCCCACATCCCTCCCTGGGCAGACTCCTATTTACTCCCAAATACATGTGGTGAGGGCACCCTTGGTGGGTCTTTGTCAGAAACAGTTACAGCCCATGTGTCCTCAGGCTTTCTTGGCAGTAAGTTGGCTGCTCCCATTGTGCCAAAGACTAGGGTTGTTGGCAGAGAAAGGTGCCGGTGCCACTCTTTGGAGACCAAGCAGGTCTCCAGACTGGAGCTAGGGGCCCTGGTCACCCCAAGGTGAGGCAATCCCACTGGTCATGGAGTCTTCACCAGCACTTGGGAGGAGCTCCTGGAAGGTAGTACTTTTCACATGCATTGCTTGGAGTTCACCATAAGGAAGAAGAGGAAGGCAGTGCAGACTTTTGTCCCATACTGTGTTATGGCTAAATAGATAAAGAAAGAGAAAGTGTGTGTGTGTGTGTGTGTGAGAGAGAGAGAGAGAGAGAGAGAGAGAGAGAGAGAGAGAGAGAGTTTTCTGGACTTTGATCCCTGAACCAGCATATTGTTGTTTGCTGTGAAACAAACCCACCTCAGAGCTTCTCCTTAATTTGTCTGTTTTACAATAGATAGTATTTTGGCTTCTCTGTGTGTGTGTGTGTCTACAGCATTGAACAAAGCAGCTAGCTAATCATCTATTAGAATGATACTCTCAAAATTAATCTAGCCTAAATGTGACATAAGTGATATAGAATGACAACAATTACAAAAATCACTTTACAACAGAGTGACCTTCTATGGAAGAAAGCAAGCAAATTTAAGCCAAATTGATTCAAATGATGCATAGGCAGCGAGAGAATATTTCCCCTCTCTTTTTCTCCCTTCTCATTATGGCAAAATGTCTGCAGTGTCACGATTCTATCAGGTTCACAAATGCCACGGTTCATATTTATGTTAAAGTGGAGGGTTTTTTCCTTTTTTTCTTTTTTATGATTATGCCATTTATCAAAAATAGAACTTCATGCATGACTTCTAATATGATCATTAGGATCTTTGTTAAAGTTCATTCCATCATAGCAGATGCATTTTAATTGCCACTTCTTCCACTTCTGCCGTACAATGCTGTTTATATTGCTTTAAATTAAACCTTTTGTTAACGATGGCAGGATCTGTCAGTGCTCTAATGAGTAATGTACCACAAAGGAAATTTGTCATCTTTTAAGTTGCGCAAATTAGCAGGTATCAAAAAGTAGAACATGACGTAGGAAACAGCCATGGTTGTGAATTCCATTGAACTTCAGAGAAATGTGAAAATTATATGCCAAGTTTCTGCTGGAAATATAATCAAACAAACTCTGAAAATGCCGGGGTGTGGGAATCCTCAATATCTGGTGCCACTGCTGGATATACAACAAGGGCTAGCAGGTGGTAGACTGGCACGACGGTCCAACTGCCCCCCCCCCGCCAATGTCTGTTGTGGTGAGGTCTCCACTGCAACCACTTCGCCCTTGCAGCAATGTGGTGGTGATGCTACCAAAAATCTCTCTGGAATGCTGCCTATGCCTCAATCTGAGGAAAAGTCCTTCAGAACAAGGCATTGTGGACAAGGTGATCCAGAGAACACGTTTGCCATAAAGGGTGGCTCTCTAGAAGACCACTAGTGACTTGATCTGGGCAAGGGTCCTTCTTCAGAGGGAGGCATTGTGAGCAAGGTGGCTCAGAGAACCCCTGTTATCTTAGGGAAGGGCTGGGGAACATTAGGCCTGGTGGCCAAATGCAGCCATCCAGACCTCTCTGGACTCTCCCTTAGCCGCATTCCACCAGGTCCTCCTCCTTTCTGGCCCTGCTCTATGCCTTTTTCATACCCTCTAACATTTCTCCAATGAAAATAGGGACGTTCTAGTCAATGATGATGATGATGGTAATTATTTTATCATTTATACCCCACCCATCTGACTGGGTTGTCCCAGCCACTCTGGTCAGCTTCCAGCATATATAAAAACATGACAAAACACTGAAAATTTAAAAAAAAAAACTTCCCCATATAGATGTCTTCTAAAGGTTGTCTAGCTACTTATCTCCTTGACTCAGGGGTTGCATAAGTCCATACCCTCTGGCATTTCTGCACTGAAAATAGGGACGTCCTAAGGAAAAGCGGGACATTCTGGGATCAAATCAGAAACTGTGCTGGCTTCTGTAAATCTGGTATTGTCGTTGGAAAATAGGGACACTTGGAGGGTCTGCTTTGTGTGTGTGCATATATATACGTGTGTGTGTGTGTGTGTGTGTATACATACAAAACACATGACTTTTGGAATATATCCTGCTGTATAAAGGTGAGAGTCACATCTGCTGCTCTGCTGCTTTAGCTTCATCACTGGCATGTAGCCAGTGGTGGTCCAGAAGGTGCTCCATTGAAGAATATGGCCCTCAGCTTGAAAAAGATTTCCCAGCATGGCCTTAGGGGATGGCAATGAGACTGTAAACACCATCCATCTTTGGACATCTATGGAGAGAGGGAGAAAACACAACCAGAAAGGCCCAAAGCCTTTCCCCCTCTGTTTTTGATTAGGAATGTGTTTTTCAGGGCAAATGCAAGTGGGGTAAGCTTGGGGAGCTGGGGAACACTTGTCAGCTTCGGAATGCTGCTTTACCTGCATGCTGTGGCAGCAAATTCAACACTGTTTGCACTGAGACGTAGAAAGCAGCTTTATAGGAACTGACAGCTGGTGGTTTCCAGTTGGTTTAAAGCGAGTGAGAAATCCAAAGAGTTTATAGATTGCATGTTGCACGGGTTTTGTTTTTCCTTTTTGGAAAACATCCATTGCAGAGTTCTGCTCACTTCTTATATTGTTGTCACAATGTAATCTGCGCTGGCAGAGCAGTGACAGTCTCATAAATAACAATTGCCATTAAGGCACAGTAAATGCTTTCCAGCATTCACTTCCTCCTTTCTGATAACAGATAGACACCGGTAGCAAAAGGGATTGGTTATTGAGCAGCCGCCATGATCTGCTCAACCCCATTTGGCGGAAGGTGAGTTGCCTTCAGGGCAGCAATATCTGCATTTCCAAGATAAAAGCAAGACTTCAGACGGTGTCAGCGAGCAGTCAGTTTTTACTAATTTGCAGGCTTATCTGATGAGAAATGATGGGGTTTGGCAAACAGCAGCTCCGCAGTGCTAATGGCCCACCATGCTATTGAACATAACAGAAAATGAGAATAGTGGTACAAGCTGTCTCAAATGTACAGCCTGATCCTAGTTTGCATGTTTAGGCTGCAATGCTATGCACAGTCCTGGGAGTAAGCCCTATTGAACTGTGTGGGCCTTAACTTAGTAAACAAGCGTAGGATTGTGCTGTATGTCGGAAGTACGGTAAATCTGAGCTGAATGGCACATACTCCCACATAAATGTGCAAAGGATTATAGCAACGTGCCTTTTTCTTTACATATACTCAATCAGCAGAGATCTCCCCTGCAGACTTTAATGAGACTCCTCATTAAGCTGTCTATCCCTCAACTACCCTAACTAAAAATAGACTAAAAATATATAGGAAACTCAAATGGCAATTTAAAAAACAGCCTTTTATTAATTCTGGAGGCATTTTTAGGATCCTGCCATTGATATTTCACATTATCAAGAGTTGGGGCTTCTCCCATTTTGTGGGGGTGAAGGGAGCGATTGCTTTAGGGTCAAAAATGAAGTAGTAAGGCCCATGGGCCAAGGAAGTCCACATAATGTGGACTTGATCAGCTAAAACCCACATTATAATATATGGCAGGGTGTTCCATGGTGGTCATAACTGAATGCTTAGGAGGGTCTGCGATGGCTGTTGTGTCACTGCAAAATTATTACCCTGTTCGCCATGTGGTATGAAACCACACTGGCACATGATGTTACAGTATCACTGCTATATTAGCAAAAGCAATTACCAGAAGGAGCTCAGTATTGAAGAAGATTTTATTTTTATTCAGGACATCTCATCTGTGGAATTAGGAAGGTTTCCTTTACTCTCACAAATAATTCTAGAATTTTCTTTGGGGCATCAGAGACGGTCAAAACGGAGCATACTCTCCAGCAAAAACTGGGGTGCTGTGTCCCAGGTTGCAATGCCAGGTACAGGATGCTTTTGTGAGAATGGGGAACACACAGAGGTTTGGGCCATGGGCTGCCCAGCTCTGCTTTGCATTCAAATGTTATTGCAAGGATAGAATGAATTATGAATCATCGCAAAGTGAAGTTGCACCTCATCAGTCACTGTTGTCTCTGTGCTACAAGACCTACCGAGCTATCAGACACAGAAGAAAGTATTAAAGCAGAAACCCCCTTGGAAAGAGAAAAAGAGAACCTCATAAATGAAGCTAGGCTTTGGTAAACTGTCACAGTTTTGCCCTGCCTGGGCTTATAAAGTTTTACTTATGAGAAAGGTGATGAGGGGAGGCATTGGCCATATGCTGAGAGGTTGTCATTGCTCTCCCCTCCAACAGCGATGAAACGGGGGGCGGGCTCTCTGCTTGAGCATATGTTCTCCAGAGCCAGCCCAATCCCCACACATTCTGGATAACCCTGATGTCCCCCAGATCCCTGGCTGGGGACTGGGAAGGATAAACACCCAATGCCTGAGCCAAGGTCTCCCTACATCTGAAACTTAATAAAGTTGTGGCCAATTTTAATCCCAGAGCACGTTGTCTTGAGTCATCGGGGGTCGCCTGGGGTTGGGGGGACTCCGCCTGTCCAAAGAGAAAAGGAGAACCTCATAACTGAAGCTAGGCTTTGGTAAACTGCCACAGTTCTGCCCTGCCTGGGCTTGTAAAGTTTTACTTATGAGAAAGGTGATGACAGTTCCATGTCCATGGCACAGTTGTTGTTGCAACATTTGCCACTCTGCATCGCAAGCAAGCACCAGTATGGTATGACTGAATTGCAGAGAGCTTGAAAGAGGTGCCAGCACACACACCTAAAATGCAGGAACAAAAAGTGTCTCTTGCCACAAGATTTGCATCAGGGAACAGATTGAGGGAGGGGGAGAATTGAAACTAAAGACTTCTTTACATAAAGTCATTTTCCTGGGACGATAATAAGACCTGAACTCCTTTCAAGCACTGGTTTGTTTTCATGTTAAAAGGGCAAATCACAGATTGAACTAAGCTAAAATATCAGTGAGAGGAGGGGATATTGAGTCCCACCTCTCTGTCATCCTGATATAAGTGATAATGTAAACAAATGGTAGGCTTGAGTAGTGAGCAGGCTTCTACAGAGACACACTGGTGACCACAACCATCTCCTGCCCTGGAATCCCTCATTTTAGACACAACTGAGGGGACCAAGAATTGCTATGAGACAAACACTGACATCCCAAAGCAACATTTTCCTGTAAGAAGCTCTGGATCATGTTTATGTTTTTAAGTCCCAGGTACTGCAGTTGTAGGTACAAGAAGTTTCCCTCTGAAATTAGGGAGGATGAGGAAGATAGAGGGAGGAGGACAAAGAAGAGCACAAGAATTCTTCACCCTCATTTCTGCCCTGCCAGCAACAGCCCAGCTCCCACTCCAACAGCTTTTGTACTGCAGCCTAAAGCAACAATTCACTTTTTAGCTATAGAAGCATTTTCACTGACACCAAGTCCCTGGTCAAAAAAGATCTACCATCCACAGGAAAACGCTGGCAGATTAGTACATTGTGTAGTATGTAGCTCAGGGCTTTTTCCCCCCAGGGGAACACAGGAACTCAGTTCTGGCACCTCTTTTTCTAGAAAAATAGCTGTAATGTAGCTGATGTAATTTTGAAACTGGCAAGTGTCAAATGGCATTTGATGGACAAGCTGCTTATGTTCTACAACAGCCTTGGTGCCCTTCAGATGTTTTGCATTGCTATTCCCATAATTCATGATCGTCTGGAGAGTACTTGGTTAGGGGAGGCTGCTCTTCAACATCCAGCCTTGTTCAGAATTTCTCGAATATGAGCCATTCTTTGGATTTTAACAAAGCAATGTGAGCCATACTCAAATCACTCAGAGCTCCATGAAGCCTGTGACGTATATGTTAGACCCTTCTTGGGTAAAATCCTGCTTGTAACTACCTCAAGACTCTCCTGGGTTCTACTTGTTTTCTGCACCATACAGCTCCCATATTTTAAAATCTTTCCCCATGGTCTAAGAAATACCTTTTGAAATAAAAGTAGAGTAATTGAGAAGGTTATGGGACGCGGGTGGCGCTGTGGGTTAAACCACAGAGCCTAGGACTTGCCGATCAGAAGGTCGGCGGTTCAAATCCCCGCGACAGGTGAGCTCCCGTTGCTCGATCTCTGCTCCTGCCCACCTAGCAGTTTGAAAGCACGTCACAGTGCAAGTAGATAAATAGGTACCGCTCCAGCGGGAAGGTAAACGGCGTTTCTGTGCGCTGCTCTGGTTTGCCAGAAGTGGCTCAGTCATGCTGGCCACATGACCCGGAAGCTGTACGCCAGCTCCCTCGGCCAATAAAGCAAGATGAGTGCTACAACCCCAGAGTCGGTCACGACTGGACCTAATGGTCAGGGGTCCCTTTACCTTTACCTTTAATTGAGAAGGTTGACATTAAATTCCATGAGAGCCTTTGAACGACCTGATTCTACCTACGGGAAAGTTAACATAGCTTACTGTAAAAGCACTGTAGTAATGGACAAACTAATTCTATGCAATGTTTTTAATTGCCAAAGTAACCTTCTCTGTTACAAATTCTGCCTTTTGCATAATTCATGCTAGGCTGTTGTATGAATTCCGAGTTCTCAAGCTTAAGCCCTTAGTTGACAGTCTGAATGCAATTTAATCTGGGATTTTATTGATTTAGAACAATTAATTTCCTTACAAAGTCAATACAAGCTATTGTCAAGCATGTATCGAAAGAAACCAAAAACAAAATGCAGATTAATAGCCATGCCTCACAGCCTCTGCAGAAGAATGCATTTGTCCTTGTTTGCACACACACACGTGAGGCACACACAGACCTATGCCTGTATTTTCAACAGTAACTCCCACTGACTGAAATGAGACTTACTCCCAAATAAGTATTCAAAGGACTGCAACCTTAGCAGCACAGCGAATGATATGTTCAGCAATCTTTAAAAAAAGCAGCTCAAAAGAGATTCCAGAGCAGCTGAGTTCATTGTATTTGTATCCCGAGTAGGCAAAAGGCAACACAGTCATAAGCAACCAGAAAGTAGATGGCTTAATTAGGTGACAGCAGAACTTCCCCTGACTTCAGTGGAGCCTATGATTTAAGGACATTTCTATACAGTGGTACCTCGGGTTAAGTACTTAATTCGTTCTGGAGGTCCGTTCTTAACCTGAAACTGTTCTTAACCTGAAGCACCACTTTAGCTAATGGGGCCTCCCGCTGCCGCTGCACAGACAGAGCACGATTTCTGTTCTCATCCTGAAGCAAAGTTCTTAACCTGAGGTACTATTTCTGGGTTAGCAGAGTCTGTAACCTGAAGCATATGTAACCTGAAGCGTATGTAACCCGAGGTACGACTGTATTTTGTTATATCCCACCTGCTAAAAGCAGTTTACAAAGGGCTCCAAAGAGTACTCTGATCCAGGCAATGACCAGACTGAGACCGAGCTCCCATCTGCACTATACATTTAAAGCAGTATGATACCAATGTAAACAGTCATGGCTTCCCCTCAAAGACTCCTGGGTAATGTAGTTTGGTAAGCATGCTGAGAGCTGTTAGGAGACATCTATCCCCCTCACAGAGCTACAATTCCCATAGTTCTCTGGAAAGAGAGATTTATTGTCAAACCACTGTGGGAATGGTAGCTCTGTGAGGGGAATAGGGAGAGGGTCTCCATGTGGCTGAGATGATATGGTCAATTCTATCCCACATTTTTCCTTTCTCTATGTCTAGCATCTACCCACATGCTACTCGTGTACATACACTACCAAAGCAGAATAGGCGGAAGGACTGTAGCGCAGTGGCAAAGTGTGTGTTTCCAGGTTCAGTTCCTGGCATTACCAGGTTTGCTGGGGCAAGACTCCTGCCTGGAACCCTTGAGAGCCATTGCCAGTCAGTGTTGAAAGTAGTGAGCTAAATGGGGCAATAGTCTGACTTCCTGTGTTCTGCGTACAAATCATATAGAGGTGGTCCTTAAAGGTAACACGCGAATAGGATCAGCATTACCTTGTAGAATCTGCTTGCCAAGAAATGTCACTAAAGCTCTGTTAATGCTACTCAGCCTGTTCTCATGTAAAAAGGGTCCTGAACTTTGTTAAAATAAGGCTGGGGAGGGTAAAAAGACTGGCAGGAGGGTGGGGAAAGTAACAAAAGTAGGAATGCTCAAATAATTATATACCTGTCACTTCTTTTCTTTCCTACTAAAGAGCCGCCCTTTTTTTCTGTCTGCAAAAAGTTAATTTGGAGCTGCCTCTGTCTCTCTCTCACACACGAGAGAGAGAGAGAAATAACAATTCTCACAATAGTATAATATAAAAACGGAGAATGTTTTCAAATTTACCTCTTTTGCATGTTTTGAGATTGGCAGCTCCATAATTAGGCAGAACAAAGCGGAAAGAGAATGAATAATATGCAGGGTACAAGTCAATCAGCTTGCGAGGAGGACAAGCACATTTGACAAGGCTGGAAAGTTTTTTTAAAAAAGAAAAAAGGTTGGGTGATATCCAGCTAAGTCATACTCAGAGTAGACCCATTAGTCAGACATAATCAAATAATGATGTGCATCAGCATCAATAAATTCAGCAGAAATCTTTTCACATCATAGGAATGGAGGACACTACAGTGTTTTCCTTTGATGCTAATATATGTTATTATCTATCATCTCTCTCTCTCTCTCTCTCTCTCTCTCTCTCTCTCTCTCTCTCTCTCTCTGTCTATCATCTATCTATATAACGTGTCAGTCAGTCAATTTTAATGTATGTACCCAAAGGCCTTTACAATGGATAACAGAGAATAAAAGGAAAACTTTCATCTAAAATCGTACAACATAACCTGCTGTGGTTTACAACATAAAATAAATTTACAACATTGAAATTTAAGATTGGAGTGCATCCACATAGCTGGAATACAGCTTCTTGGCTGCCAGTGCAAATTTGGCTACCTGGCATTATGTACAGATATCTTATGTGCAGATATTTATCTGCTAGGAGTTCAACTGTCACTGCCTGTGTGGATCGACCTGGAAGCCAATGAAGAACTGGCAATATAATTTTTCTTCTGGATGTGGTATACAGGGAGGAAATCAGCAGATAGTGTGTCCTCTACCTGATTGCATCCAATCCATCTGAGATCCATTCCCTGATATCTCAGGGAATTCCCTGATATCTCCCCTCTAAGTATGCTGAGGACATTTGCTGGAATCTTAGTTCTACAAAGGCCCTGCATAGTTGTAGGAATGTCAGAGTCTCAAGGTAATGGGGCCTTGAGTGATTGGTCTTAATTTGGGGGTACCAAGTAGAATAACGGGCAGCAACGATGGTGCTCTGGCTTGGTTGGCATCCTGATCAAAAATCCAATTTCTAAGATCTATCTATCTACCTACCTATTATCTATCTATCTATCTATCTATCTATCTATCTATCTATCATCATCTATCTATCTATCTATCTATCTATCATCTATCTATCTATCATCTATCTATCTATCTATCTATCTATCTATCATCTATCTATCTATCATCTATCTATCTCTATCTATCTATCTATCTATCTATCTATCTATCTATCTATCTATCTATCTATCATCTATCTATCTATCATCTATCCTGCACATCCTTTACCCATTACAATATGTGGCTGGGATTGGGGATCGATGAGTGACTCAGGCTGTTCTCACACTTGAAATATATTCAGTCACCTGGAAGCCTTTCTTGCACTATTGGACAAAAACTCTTGAATCATTTTCATGAGTCATACAGCTTCATGCTTCATCTCCAACTCCGGAGGAAGAGCATTCCAATTTAAACAGTCACCCATTATCTTTCCTAAATTATGAAACCATTCAATCCCTGACAAAATGCCCAAATTTTGTGAAATCCCCAGGTTTTCCAACCAGATGGAAGTTTTTAACATATCTCAGTTATATAATCTGATGCTCCTGCACTCTGCATCCTATGCCAGAAATAAGTCACAAGGGGTCAAAAGTTCATACGGAGCTCTATCATCCACAAGGATTTACATGAAGAAAGATAGCAGATCCAGGCACACATTCCTTTTGAATTGGTTGCCCTAGCTACTGAAGTCAATGGGGCAGTGATTTCATTTCAACAAAAGTGGGCTCTGGAAAGGCACTGGAGTTTTGGTCTTGGAGTGTAACCCCTTTTCAGTGGAATACACAAAATAGTACTCATTTTGAGAATGCCAGTTTCATGGTTGTTTGTATACTCCGTCATGCTAAGGTGAGGACAAACAAAGCTCTCTTTTCCACATTCACTCCTATAGGGAATCTAAAACAGCTATAACTGTTTGGCAGAAGCAGATTAAATTTGTAGGCATAGGAACTTCTCCAGGGTGCATTTAGCCAGCCAAATTGTAGGTGCAGAGGCTTTTGTGGGGGAACTAAAAGGGAATAGATTCCCCCCCCCCATAATCCATATTAGGGCAGCAACTTTATTTGGCCAACTAAAATTCCAAAATCCACATCAGTTTAATTTGGTAGTGATGTCTCTTGCTTTTTAATTTAATAATTAAGAGAGGTGGTCAAGTGGGGTATATTCTGTCTTGTATGTTTTTTCTTTAAAAAAACAACACTTCAGCAGCTTCACTCAGCTGGCTTAGCTCTTCCAGGACTTGCTTGTGTTAGGAGGCAGCATCTGGCAATTGGTGTTGCAAGATAAGCCTCTTCTGAATGCTGCCTGTGGAGTCTGGAGCTCTGGAGGGTTGTGTTCCTTCTTCTTCCCCAAGCAGAGCAGTGAGCAATTTTTCAAAAAAGAAGTACATGAAGCTTTTACCTTGTTAAAAACTCTCTGCTGCTCTCCAGAGCTCTTTAGTGCTCTGCAGGAAGCATTTAGCAACCCTCACTTCTTCCATAGTCCATGGGGCTAGAGGAGACAAGCATGGGGACATAGAAAAACATAGAGGTATATTGTGCAGAGGGTCGCGGGTGGCGCTGTGGGTTAAACCTTGCCAATCAGAAGGTCGGTGGTTCAGTCCCCGCGATGGGGTGAGCTCCCGTTGCTCAGTCCCTGTTCCTGCCCACCTAGCAGTTCGAAAGCACGTCAAAGTGCAAGTAGATAAATAGGTACCACTCCAGCAGGAAGGTAAACGGCATTTCTGTGCACTGCTCTGGTTCACCAGAAGAGGCTTAGTCATGCTGGCCACATGACCTGGAAGCTGTACGCCGGCTCCCTCGGCCAATAAAGCGAGATGAGCGCTGCAACCCCAGAGTCGGCCACGACTGGACCTAATGGTCAGGTGTCCCTTCACCTTCATATTGTGCAGAAATATATTCTCTGCTATATATTGCATGGAAAAATAGAGTGACATGAGGCTTGGTAGAAGACCTGATGTGGCTTAGGATGCTTTGTTGACATCATGGTTGGACTTGGAGAAGCGTAAAACAACCTGATATGCTTCATTATCTGGCTCCAGCACAGAGCAGTTGCACACCCCTATAATATTATATTAGATGGATATTGGCCAGTCACTTTCAAATGCATCTGGCTAAAGAGGACCCTTCACTCTCCTTTTCTGCCCCAGGAGCATTGCCATTTTCTTTGCTGCCATGGAAATATTGCCTTTGTAACAACAGCTTAACCATGCTGAGAAGAACAAGCAGTAAACGTTGATATTTCAGAAAGGAAATTAGTTGGGCAGAGATCCATGGTGCAGGTGGTTAAAATGGAGTCAATGCTTTTATTTTGGATTTTTTTTAAAAAAAACAACAACCCACAAATCATTATAATTGATTTAGAACTCTGCATTTGCAGAAGGGGGAGGGGGAATAAATCAAAGAATGCATCACATCACAATGCTGCAGTCTTTCTTCCCTATTTATCTTCATTCTACTACTCTTTCACAAGATGATTGCTACCTGGCTTCCCTGTTCTACTCAGAATGATGTTGTTTTAACAATCTGCAATTTTATAGCTCTTTGTCATGAGGAGCAAACTCCAAAGCAGGTTCAGTCATTTTCCTGTGGTTATCCTACAGTGACTGCCAACCTTTTTTTGGCAAGTGTGCTGCAAGTCCAATGTATGAAGCAATGCCACTTTAGATTGCACTATGTTCACATATTATAAATATGCTATCTCAGGCCTTGGAGTGATTTTTCCCTTTGCTATATTGTATTGCAGTCCCTGGGGTGTGTGTGTGTGTGTGTGTGTGTGTATGTGTGTGAGAGAGAGAGAGAGAGAGAGAGAGAGAGAGAGAGTTTTTCAAAGGGAAGGGAAATTTTCAGTGACAAACTCATGGGTGGATTTCAGGGGCTTTCTTGTGCTAAGGTGACTGAGGGGGTTCCATCAGTTATCTTTCTTGTGGTCTGCATTCTGCAGCTTTCGCTGGTGACTATAATGCATTCTGAAAGCAGTATGTCACCTTTGGCTGGACTTTCCTGTAAGCATGGCCAGGTGAGGAATATGCCTACCACATACGAACTATCTGAAGAGCAACTGTAATCAACAAATTATGCTAGCAGCAATGTTATAAAGGAGTATGTAAAAATGGATTGTTAACAGGTGAGAATGTAAAGTTATAATATATCAAGGTGAAGGATTAAGATAAAAACAAGGAGGGAAAGGATTTGCTGAATTAACTAACTGAACTGGAATACAAAAAAAGGGAGGTGTGAGGAGGTCAGGGAAAGAAGTAAATGAAAGACATGATATGAAAAGATTGACTTGTTTTTAACTGTTTTTATTTTTCTGTATTTTGTATTTTTTCTTTTTTTCCTTCTTTTTCTTATTTTGTAATTTTTTTGAAACTTTAAATAAATATCTTTTAAAAAAAACAAATTATGCTAGTAGGATTACAAGAAGTTTTGTAAGGAGAAATATATGAAATATTGCAAAGAAGAGAAAGAAGAGAGACATTAGTTATGAGATTTAAATGTAATAGTGAAAGTAACAAATGTATATTAAGTGAAAAGATTGGAAAATTTTCAGATGTGATTGATGGAAGTAAAAAAAATTGTATAAGATATAAAAGCATGTTTAATAATTGTTGAAAATGATATGTTAAAAAAACTAATAAAAATATTTTTTTTTTAAAAAAAAGAGATAGGGGACCCATCCTTTTACCTTTCGAAAAAAGGACAGGTTTCCCTTAAAACGGAATTAGCATTTGCAACCATCTCACGTGCCTGGCATCCTATACTTCAATTCACACAGTTCTGTTGCTCTGTTTCATCTCCTGTAAGTGAAGTGGTGGATGGGCTGAATTGGGACCTGGTCATGATAATGGACTACATGAGGGCGAAGAAACCAAGACTAAGATGTTGCTGGTGGGTGGCTCTCCTGTCAGCCTTGCAGCCTACTCTAAATGGGGTAACACTTCCTCTGGAAGAACAGGTCCAGAGTGTTTGGGGGGTCATCCTGGATCAGCTGCTGTCACTTGAGTTTCATGTGGTCTTGGTGGTGTGGAGTGCCCAGCTGGTGGCCCAACTACGACCCTATATGGGCAAAGAAAACCTGGTTTGTAGTAATCTATGGTCTGGTATCCTCAAGATTGTATTACTGCATGTCGCTTATGTAGGGCTGCCTGTTTGGAAACTGCAGTTAGTGCAGAATGGAAACTGCAGCTGCCTAATCGCTGACAGGTGAGCTTATCATATAACACTGATCCTGCCTGGCACAGAAGTGCTGGCTGCCTATATATTTCCAAGTCCAGAGTGCTGTTATTGACCTATAAAACTCTGTGTCTGTTGGAGCACCTCTCCCAATAAAAATATACCTTCATCAACCTTAATCGGAGATCCCAGTGGATCTTGTTCTAGAAATGATCCTCCCTAAGTGAACTAGATCTCAGCCAAGAAAAAAGTGACCTTAGGATGACACACTGCTGAGGTTAGGTACCGTATTTTTCGCTCCATAAGACGCACCTGACCATAAGACACACCTATTTTTTAGAGGAGGAAAACAAGAAAAAAAATATTCTGAACGATACAGTGGATGTATGATTTTTGTGGTTCATGCTGTGGCCACAGACATGATATGTGATTTGACGGTGAGTTTGGGGTAGCCCAATGCAAAAATCCTGAGAATCTATGTGGATCCATGCTTTGTAACCACATTTTTGCGCCATTGCAGCCCCACGAAACAGTGGGTGCGTGTGTTTTTTTGGTGCAGACTGTAGCCATGGACATGCTATGTGATCTGATGATGAATTTGGGGTGATCCAGTGCAAAAATCCTGAGGATCCATGTGCTTTTACCTCCCCCTCCTAGGCAGCCTCCTTTATCTCTAGAGTCCCTTATCTCCCTCCCGATCCCTTGCTGATCAGCTGCTCAGCGGCTTTGTTTCAATACCCCCTTCCCTTTTGTTTGCCTTAGTGTCTTTTCCTTAGCTGGAGCAGTTTTTTTGCTACTCCTTTTCTTCTAATTTCTCTCCTCATTGCTTTAATGTTCCTGTCTCCTCTCCTTGCAAGTTCACTGTCTTTACCTCCCAGGCAGCCTCCTTTATCGCTAGAGTCCCTTATCTCCCCTCCCGATCATTTGATGATCAGCTGCTCAGCGGCTTTGTTTCAACACCCCCTTCCCTCTTTCTAAAAAAAAAAAAAAAGGCATGATCTGCTTTTTGCCCCTGGGCAATTCGGCTCCAGGGACCATGCATTTGCTCCATAAGATGCACAGACATGTCCCTTTACTTTTTAGGAGGGAAAAGGTGCATCTTATGGAGCAAAAAATACGGTATGTATTGAGAGGGTAAATTGAGCAGACCCACTTCTCACACCCTTTTTTTTCTGAGTCTGGTGCTATCATATACAGTCTGGTGCCCTTATACAGTTTTGCCCTTATATAGTCTTGACCAGCATAGCTTTTAGTGGTTTAGTGTATGTTTCTAATCCCTACAAATGCAGAGAAAAGTCAGAAAATGGGATGGCAAAAGTACTTTAAAAAGATTAGGGAAAGGAGAAAAGGAGGTCAAGAGCCCTCAAACCATAGTGCTCATCAATTCTTACGACTTATCAAGATTTCTCAGAAGCAGACTCATGTTTTTCTCATTGGATAACAACAATTTCTAAATAAAAGTATTCTGGAAGAAACGCAACCTATCGTCCATATGCCTGGCATCTGGCATGTTCACGACAACAGGATGTGTATTAATGAGATGCAATTATAATATGTAGTAGAAAAATATGTCCCAGAATGATGACAACTTGCTTTTTTAAAAACAAAAACACAAAAAACTCCAACCCTTTCTTTCTGAATTAATCTGGCTGTCTAGTTTTACCTTTCATAAAAATAAAAATCTGTCTGGTATCCTTTTGAAGAAAGAAGACTTTGCTGAGGAGAGAGGCATTTCCTCGCCTCCACCTTCACTTCCCCTTCAGTATCCTTGTTGCCAAGTCAAGTCAAGTCACATCAGCAACTTGGAGGCCAATTTACACAAGCCATAAGCAAACCTGCAGCATTTCTGACACCTCCAGTTAAGCCTCCAAATAAAAAAGGGAAGAGGTGTGTGATAACTTGCATTGCACCAGGATGTACAACAGACTTTGGTGACTTTTCCACCTCCTTAGACAGCCTTTCCGTAGACGCAGTAATCTTTAAAAAAATTACATAAAGCTTTCCACAGCCGGTAAAAGTTGATACTTATCTGGAGACCCATTAGGCATTATTTTAAAAGATGTACTTTGGGACCCCATAATGTTGGTGAGAAAAAATCAACGATATTTGTAGGAAAACTTCTGCATTGCTTAAGGAAAAGGAGATTAAAATCTCTGCATTACATAGGGGAGGAAATTGTGTGTTTTTAAAAAAGATTGATTCGGTCTAGAGTTTTTAGCCTATGTGTATGACTCTTAAACTTTCTCTGTGAGAAACATATGTTGGCTCCAATTCATCTAAAGTTAGTCACACAACAAAGTGCAGTGGAAAGCAATGGGATTAACAGCGCAATTCTCTACATATCTACTCAGAAGGAAAACCCACTGAGTTCCATAGGGCTTACTTTCCATAGGAAAGTGGGTATAGGGTTAGCTTATTCCATTAATTTCAATAAGACTTTGGGGGTACTTCCAGAGGGGGGTTTAATTTGCAATGGGTTGTTGAGATACTGCAAACCAGGCATTGGCAACAGGTGTGCATTACTTTTTCAAGCCACCTTCCCCCAATGGTAAACTGTGATTAAATGAGAAGAAAATATGGGCTGGCATTTAGATGCCAATAATGTTGTGTGGAGCAGCTTCGTCACGCTGGCCACGTGACCCGGAAGTGTCCTCGGACAGCGCTGGCCCCCGGCCTCTTAAGTGAGATGGGCGCACAACCCTAGAGTCGGACACAACTGGCCCGTACGGGCAGGGGTACCTTTACCTTAATGTTGTGTGGATGCTGCAAAAAGTGGGGGGGGGGGGATAACTTGCAGTGTGGTGTAGTGGTTAAGAGTGGTGGACTCATAATCTGGTGAACCGGGTTCGATTCCCTGCTCCTCCACATGCAGCTGCTGGGTGACCTTGGGCCAGTCACACTTCTCTGAAGTCTCTCAGCCCCACTCACCTCACAGAGTGTTTGTTGTGGGGGAGGAAGGGAAAGGAGAATGTTAGCCACTTTAAGACTCCTTCGGGTAGTGATAAAGTGGGATATCAAATCCAAACTCCTCCTCCTCCTCCTCCTCCTCCTCCTCCTCCTCCTCCTCTTCTTCCTCTTGAGGAGCACCAATTCTACAACAGACACCAAGAAAATTTCCACCCCCACCCAGAAAATGCTTTTCTTAGAAATTTTAGTCCAGTTATAGAAAGAACTCCATCATTTGAACATGCCTCATATATACTTTCAAATCCTACAGATTTACAAATATGAACATGGGCTCAAGACTGCACTCTTAGGCCCGAGAGAGGTGTAATATGAAACAGACTCTCATAGTGCATCACACAGGCTATGACCGCTCTTACTAGCATGCCAGTAAATTGAACACGGTGCTGTTTTAATAGGACTGTGCACAAGGCACCTCCAATTTGGTGATTCTAATCTGCCCCTAATCTGACCTGGACAATTTGGACCCAACCTAATCCCCAACCTCAAATGCATAGTCCTCATGTTCAGTTAGGGTTTTAAACTGCATCTCTTTCTTACTCCCTGCTCCTTGCCCCCCAACTGCCTCCCCTTACGACAGCCCTAGATCACCGCAGGTGGACCTGACTTGATCCAGGGCTGCCCTGATCAGCCCAATTTGGGATTTGTCCAGAGCAAATGCACAGCTCTACTTCTTACTCTCCCCCGTTTGGTTCTCTGTTCCATCACAACTGCTGCTGCCACATTCTCCTCTTCCTCCTCTAGCTGTGAACTAAAAGCATGCTGTAGCTGGGTGCCTGAGACAAGAAGAGTTTGCACTGTAGCCACCTTAGGACACCTGCTTGAAGACTGTTTTATTTCACAGTCGGAGGAGAGGAGTATTAGTGACAGTGGTGACAACAGCGGTGGCCTGGCAGGAAGGCAAGCAAGTCGAGAAAGACAAGCACGGCATTGGCATTCAGTTAGCTGATATGACGGAGACTGACATGGCACAAAAACCGAGCTGGCAAGTACATTCACAAGGCTTTGAGCTCTTCTAATATCCTCATTGTCAGTGTTAGCCTCCATTTCTGTACTGCCCTGAAGTAAATGTTTCCGCTAACCATGGCGTTACTTATTTTAAAATGTGCATTCTTTCTGTATACAGGGTAACAAAGCCCAGGGGCATAAACTCAGGCAACAACTACATGTTGTTTAGCAGAGCCAGCCCTACCAGTCGCCAAAGAGAGGGGTCACCTCAGGCTGCTAATTTTGAGTGTCATGACAGGTCAGTAAATGGTCAGTTACTTTAACTATTTAGCATCACATTTTCACTGCCGGGGAAGAGGAGAGGAGTTTATGGGATTTGCTGCCTCAGATGCCAAAATAATGCGACTGGCCTTGGGTTGACATTGTGAGAGGGGATTTGCTCATCCACCTCAGGTAAGATGTCTTGGACTAGCCCTGTTTTTTTAAAGCCAACTGAGGCTTTTAAGCCAAAGTCATTGCCTTTCCACTGCAGCAAAGTGGCACAGGAGCCAGCCAACTTGCAGGGAATCTGCAGGCGGCCAGAGAAAAGTGTTTAATCCTTTCCCTGAAAGATATGCAAGATATGAGAGATCTTGTTATATACTTTAAGCAACTGCTTTTTTAAATAAAAAAACAGCTTTAGTTAGAAGATATATTTAAATATCTCCAACTTGGCATAGACTGGTCCATTAGGGAGAAGAGGGCCCTGCCCCACTGACTTTAGTCTCCCATCAGGTAGCTCCACCTGCCTGTCTTCTTACTTACAAGCTGTCGATTGGGTGGCTTGTCCTTAGCCTCAGTGTTGCCGTTGTAGAACACAGCAGGGAGGAGGAAGACTGGGGGGTGGGGTGGCCTAGATTGAATTGGTTCTACCTCTCATTGGCTCTGACTCCATCCTTTATTGGCTTCCCTGTTTTCTGCCTGACCAGTCCATCTCAATAGAATACCAGCCACCACTGTTCTAACTGACAACAGGTTCTGCTATTCATGTTTGGGGGATTTCATCTTTCCCCCACTCTTAAGTACAGCCTGTTGACTTTGGACATAGGGTATGCGCCGGCCCTTTCTATGCAGCCTTAGCAAAGGTCTATGGATCTCCTGGGATTTTTAATCTCTGTGTTCAAATTGCAACGAGCTTCATGAAATCAGACCATTCAGGGGGAATTTGTGATCTCATCTGCCATTCCTAATAAGGATGTTTACCAAATGAAATACCTCAACATACTGTGATATTTCCTGCACTAGCATTTGGGAGCCAACTGTCCATTTTTAAATTATTATTTTTAAATAATCCTCTGTTAAATGTCTAGGAACCTACTGCTGGGAGAAACGGCGTAATTTATGTGGTGATAAAAAGGGAGGAACCTATTCAGTTTTGTTTCCAGGTTTGATGGGACTATGTTAAAGCAAATGAAACGATGAGGAATTATTTAGCAACTATCGTTGCACAAAGTAAAAGGAAAGATTACACTGAGCACAGTTTTAAGTCTGTTTAAAAAGATAAATATAAACTCCCGCCCACAAAGTTTCTGCACAAACTACAGAACCCAAAATTTCCTCTCCTACCATCTGGAATAGAATGAAAATAATCAAAGCCCAGTTCAGTCCTGTTGATAACACACCTTCCTCTGTGGATCACTACACAAGACTTTCAGGTTCTGTCTTCCACCACCTGTTCTGTGAATGTGTGAATCCGCCGTAACAGGACGGCTCTGTGGTACAATTGCACGGTAAAGAAACCCACCAAGAGCACAGTGAGATTATTTATCACTCATTAGGAGCTAAATGTTACATCTGAGGAGGTGAAATCAATTTGCAGACTCGAGTCTGCAAAACCTCACCTCAGGATTCTCAGACCACAATCTGGTTCTCACTCTGGCATCCTTCACTTGGTTTTTGGTATTGTTGATAATTGGCCTTTGGATCCTGATCCATATATAAATATGCACAACACTATGTGTGCAACCCAGGACCTTGGTTAAGTAGGAATGAAGGCAGAAAGTTTCCTGACATTCTAAGACTTTCTCTGCTGGATGCCTATCTAGTCCAGCATCCTGTTTCTCACAATGGTCAACTAGGTAGTTATGGGAAACCCACAAGGAAGACGCATACACAATAACCTTCTACTGCTACTTGTTTTCCCTAGCAACTGGTATTCAGAAGCATACTGCCTCTAATAGTGGAAGGAACATTTAGCTATCGTGGTTAATAATCTAATAATCACTGGTAGCTTTGTCTACCATGAATCTGACTAATCCCATTCAGGCTAGTGGCCACTGTCACAGGTGTGTGTGTGTGTGTCTGTGTGGTTATGCTGGGATCCAAAATGGCTATGAGATCTGGGAGCTCCAATGGTGACTGAAAATAAGAAGTCTGGAACTAGAAAAAGTGGTGAGAGATGCAAAGTTTTTTTTAAGGTAGGAGTTAGGGGAAATGATTCCTGGATGTGTATCAAACAAGAGGTGGCAGTTAATGAGCTATTTCAAGGTTAGAACTGTTGGAGGAAAGAAAATACATTCCTTTTTCCTAAGCTTCTAGTTAATGCAGGTGTTTAAACCGCTTGAGGGCACTGCTTGTTTAGCATTACAGCCATCACTTGTGTATAAGCCTCTTTGTCTAAGTTAACTCCACTTTTAAAAGCTCAGTCATTTTGTTGTCCTCTCCCAACATGCTAAGATGTCTTCTCTCTCTCTCTCTCTCTCTCTCTCTCTCTCTCTCTCTCACACACACACACACACACATCTCCACTCCACTCATCTTGTAAATAGTTCCTGCATGAATAATGCCTTTGAACTCCAGAAACTGGAAGTGATTTTTTCCAATCTAATTCACACAAGCTGCAAAATCTGCTAACAACAATGGTACTGGACGCAAACAAGAAGGGACAGTTTTGTAGTTCTAACATATCTATGTCTCTTGCAGAATCCCCTATAACACTTGATAAGGAAAATGGAGTTGCAGCATTTTCAGTCACTTACAACAGAGCTCACAGAGAAGTTTGATAAAGCTTTTAAACCTCTGGAGAAGAATATTACAGCATTAACTTCCACAGTAGATGAAATAGCTAAAACTGGTAAGTAAGCCATTAATATGGGAGTTAAACATGAAGATCAATTTTTAAAATGTGTAAATGCTCAGGAAGCCCTTCATCTTAAACTGGAACTCCAGGGGAATATATAATAAAAGATTAACCTGCAGGTGAGGGGCATGATAGATAGAGACTTTGAGAAAATGTACCTGTCCTCAAAATCTTTCACAAATAAATTTGTAGTGGGTTCAAGTAATTCTATTGAGAAGACCATTGTGAAAAACCAAAATTCGTTTGGTTCCTTCAGTTGAACTAAAGTTTGCACAGTTTGCATAGGGCCCATTTACATTGCAGTTTATAGATCTGATCTGCTGCAGCAGTGAAAGAGCTCTGAATGGACTTGCTGCGAATCTATTACAGATTAAAATACTTTGCGTACTAGCATCAGCCACACCTCAGCTTGCAGGTTTTTGCTTGTGGTGTCACATCTCCTAAATTGCTTATATTCTTTGGCCTTCCTTCTTTATAGGTAGAACCAACTTAGAAACAGCCTGTAGGTAGAAAATGCAGGGGCAGGAATGCTTAGTGGGAAATAGGTTAAACATCCTTCCTGCTGCCTGACAATATTAGCACTGCAAGACAAACACAGAGTTGGGAGCCCTTACGTTTGTCTCATAATCTGTAGTTCTGTCCTCACCTCTGCAAGTCTAATGCAGCAGGTGTAAGACATCACCAGTCACTGCACACATGTTTTCATGCATATTTTTGAATACCAGAGCAGCTAGAAGCTGAGATCACTATTAGCTCACATAGTCATTTTGTGACTTTTTGCACTTCTGCAGAATCTCCCCAGGTTCAAGCCTGCATTATACGAATGCATGTAAGAACCGGTGATATCTGAGTTCAAGTGTGCCCTCAACTATGAAGCTCACTGGCTGATCCAGTGACAGGCACAATCTCTCATCCTAAACACTTGTCACAAAAGACTTAAAGAACATGCCAGTCAGTAAACGAGACAAGAACTTTATTATCTCAGAGTCCCCAACAAGAACAGGACAGACACAGGAAATTCCTGATTCTATCCAGACACAACTAAGTCTAGCTCCATCTGGTGACTAAAACTTATAATGGTAATATCTACACACCACATAGAAGAGTTGTTAGGAGGATAAAATAGCTGACGGTGCAGCATAGGCTGCCCTGAGCTCATTGCAGGAAGGGTGGGATAAAAATGTAATAAATAAATAAACATAAGGAGCAGTGCATGGTTTGCTACAAAACAGCTTTAAAAAATATTATGATTGAAGTATACTCTTTACTTTTATTGTCTTGGCACTGGTAGTCCCCTTTAAGTGATAATGTCAGCCACATTTCCTCCCTCGAACAGAGGTTGCTTTTAAACAATGGGATGAACAATTTTTATAAAACTCTCCGGGGATGTTTTGGAAGCCAGGCCTGCATGAGATCATGTAATGAGAGCGGGATTTGGTGGTGCTTTAATTCAGTAGATGATCACATTCATTTAAGCACTAATCATTTTAACAGGCAAATGCAAAGACTTTCCAGGTTCATAGCCAAAAGCCATCTCGTAAGAGTTCCCAGGTGAGTTTTGAAGAGAAAATAGTAGCTGATTAGATGTTCAACTGATATTGCCGAAAAGAGAGAGAGAGAGTAACAAAGCAAGTGCAAGGCAAGCAAAGAGGATCTAAACGCTGTTGTGGTGCTTTTCTGCTTTGAGGGCTCATTGTTTACTTTATGTGTTTCTAGACTTTGAACTCATTGGAGAAAAGACTGCATAGATTTTAACACTTATATATAACATAACAAGGTGGGAATTGAGCTCCTGTTTTAGGTCTTCCTGTGGCATTTCATAGTCTCTTGGCACTGATGTGAGACTCAGCATTGTCAGACAGACAACAGCCTACAATCGCTTTTAGAGCATTTCCTTGCATTCTAAAGAACATGTGTTGGGTTTAATTCTTTGTGACATCAAGAGTGGGAGGGACAATGGACTGCAAACTTTGAACTCTCCCAAAGTGCGGAAAGGGGAAGGATGATGAGCCAGAAATAACAAGGCTGAAAAATACATTAGAAGCAGGAACGAAGAAAAACTCAACTTAATTTGTCTTTCCATTCAGGAGTACCACAAAAGCAAGCTCAGCGGAGAAATTTGTGCCAGTGGTTATATAAAAAGTAAAAAGTAAAAAAATAAAACAGACAGAAGCTGGTGATTTTGCCCAGAGGCTGGTAACCTGCTCTGCCTGAATGCCAAATAAACAGGTGCAGTTAAATCTTAAGAATACTTTCTGGCCACAAGTCCTCATGAAATCTTTGGGATATTGGAGGGTGTCATTTAAAGGTAGTTGCCTACACCTGTACCCAGCTGATTTAATGCATATAAGATCTCAAAGCAGGTATGGTGGAAACACCCTTTGGGGAATGGAATACACTATCTGGCTACCCCTCCTCAGTATGTCTCACTTTCAGTTAACATTCAAAACCCAGAATGTAGCTGAAAGTGCACTATAGCTCTTCCTTATTCCCATGATGCCCATCCTACTGTCATTTATATGCAAGCCCCCTTCACATGTTTACCTCAGAATCACATTGACCCACCTGTAGAAAACAGATGGCGGAGACCATGCATTTATGAGCATCGAGTATTTGTTCATTCACTCCATTGTTGTCTCCCAAATCTTTGACACCTGCAATTCAAGGACAGGGCAGCCATGTCAAAAGAAGGAAGCTCTGTTAACTCTTATGTAAAGAAAGAACAGCTGCATATTCTGGAGTGGGAGCCAAACTGGTCTATTTGCTCATGATAACTCCAAGGGAGGCCAGATTTAAACCTCACCAACTTCTTCTTCTTCTTCTTCGAATTATATACCGCCCTATACCTAGAGGTCTCAGGGCAGTTCACAGAAAAGATCAGCATAAAAATCACAATTCTGTATATATAATCAAAGAAAAACAACAATCCAATAACACCCCCACCCCCACCCCGAAAAGAGCCACATTTTAAAAGGACATAGGATGTCAACCAGATCAACCACAGGCCTGGTTAAAAAGGAATGTTTTTGCCTGGCACCTAAAGGTGTATAATGAAGCCAGACAAACTTCCTTAGGGAGAGCATTCCACAGACAGGGAGCCACTGCAGAGAAGGCCCATTCTCGTGTTGCCACCCTCTGTAGCTCTCGAGGAGGAAGCCCATGAAGAAGGGCCTCAGAAGATGATCTCAGGGTCCGGGTAAAGTTGAATTGAGAAATTTGGTTCTCGGGGGAAGGGGGGAATGAGCATTCTGCTTCTAACCACTGACACCTGAGGGGCTATCAGTATTTGGGTGAGAGGCAGCTGTGCTCCTGTTTTCTTTCCTCAGGCCCCTCTAGACTGACTGTGGGCCTTCTTCTGCAGGTGTATTCTGCAACATGTCAGTGATGCGCTCATAGTTCATTAGTCTGGACTGTCCATACATCTTCTCACTTTATTAGCTGTTCAGCTGTACTTCCCTGATGCAGAACCCAACAAAAATAAATCGAAGCCACACAATAACCCTTCCTACACCCACCAGTTCTGCCCTGCGAATCTCACTCACCCTAGCTAATACTCCCAGGCTTTACCTGGGAACCCAGTTCTGGCAGGTGGGCAGGTGAAACAGAGCCAGGAAAGGGAGAATCAGCTAGCAAAGGAAGGGTTAAGTGCCTCTACCCACCCATGCCTGACATAATGTTCATTTAAACATAATAAATACACAATCTGTTATGTCCCATTGAGTTGCAAGTCCAGTGCAAGGCTAATACATAACAGATTGCACACAGTTCTGGCAGGGGGAGAGGAGTAAGACTAGCGGGAAGTGTGGATCGACTGGAGCATTTTCAAGCCTCTCAAAAGGAAGAACCCCAGCGAGTACATTAGCAAACAGCCTTGGCTGGTTCTCTCCCTGTTTCATCACATACAGGCTTTAATTGTTTCTTGAACCTTTTTTTTTTTTAAAGAAGGTGTTGACAAGATTTTGTTTTCCCCTCAGAAATAAAGCCTCCAACCTTTACCAATTTTCCACATCCTCTGGAAACTCTCCCTGCACAAGTTCTTTAAAAGGCAAATTGCTCCTAGTTCACTGTAAGTTTTGTTGAAAAGAGAGGCGCTTAGTTCCTCCATTAAGCAAATATTTCCAAAAATGCTTGCAAAACAAAGAAAGCATGGAATCTGGCAGGAAAACAAAGTGTTTCGGAATCCTGGGCATTTATCTACATTGCAGATTTAAATATGCTTATAACACGTTCCTGCTTCCTGGGGAAATCCTTTGGAAATGTTGGCGTTCTGGGGAGGAGGTACCAAGCTACAATTCCTAGGATTCTTTGGGGGAAGCCATACATACTTAAGAGAGTTAGGAACTTCAGTGCGTATGTAGATTTGCCCAACTATTTCATTTGGTGGTGTTTTGGGTGTGTGTGTGTGTTTGCAGACTCAAAATACCTTTGAAATAATATTTGAAATGCAAAAGCTTAAAACAAAAACGCCTCTTCCTGGCTCTGAGTGAGATGAAAAATATTCTCAGAGGACTGGAATAAATATGTGAATTATTTGAAAAGCAATTGTAATCAACAGATTATGCTAGTAGGATTACAAGAAGTTTTGTAGGGAGGAATATGTGAAACATTGCAAGGAAGGTTATGAAGAGAGTTATTACTTAAGATAATTAAAAGTAATAGTGAAATTAAGAAATGTAAATTAAGCAAAAAAGATTGGAAAATTGTCAGGTGTGATTGATGGAAGTCAAAAAAAATTGTATAAGATATAAAATTGTGTTAAATGATTGTTGAAAATGATATGTTTTACACACACACACACACACACACACACATATATGATAAAAAATATTAAGACCATAAAAAATGAAAGCTTTCTGTCAGTTCAATATACATGGAATCATAGAATCATACACTTGTAGAGCTGTAAGGGACCCTGCAGGCTACTTAGTCCGGCCCTCTGCAACGCAGGAATATGCATCTGTCCCATACAGAGACTGAACCTGCAACCTTGGCATTATCAACACCACATTCTAAGCAACTGAGCTATCCAGGGTATGTTAAAATTGGGGGTTTAAAACCCAAAATTTCTTCAGGAATGGATCCAGAGCAGGTGGTCCCCACGGCATCACAGGGTAGATTGGCCACAGATCGACTTAGCAGTGTGCATAACCACTTCAAGGTTCTACTACCTCATTTTTGTTGCATATATCGGCCCGAATGAGGTAAACAGTGGTGTCTCCATTTGGGAATAATATCAAACCCCAACTGAATAGTGGGAAGATGTGCTCTTCTCAAAGACATTTGAGAGTTGCTCATTGACTTGACAATAGTTTGACTTAACACAATAATTTTTTAGAAAATGGAGTGAAACAATACACAGAGATTAAAACAGAACACTTACTGCAGAGTGGGAGCTTTCAATATTTTTATTTTCCCCCTTTAAAATTATTTTTAGTGGTCTAATCAGGAATCTCTTGTTATCTCTTGATCTGCCATGGAGATATTCTGGGTTTTAGATGAATATGGAATGCATATTCAAACTGCATTTGCTTTGAAAAGCTTTAATTAGTTTTCTACTTAATTCAATGAGTTGATTCAATTTATAGAGCAAACAAGGAATTCCCCCCCTCTCTTTGTAACAGGTTCTCAGAAATCAGTCTGCTTCCTGCTCAACAGGTCACCTTCATAAGCTATGGCAGATCTTTCGACCATCAACATTAGACACAATATGAAGTTTAGAATTTGTACAGTTTAACCCTCTTTTTTTCCTTCTGTGCAGGATGTCTGCACAGAAATGTGAATAACCAAAGTGAACATCAGCTTACCAGGTATTTGTCAACCATGCAGAGAGCAAAGGCAGGAGTTTATTGACACTCTGGTGGTTGACTTGTCAAATGGCTGGTGATAATGATGCCTTATTGGTTTGTGGGGGAATGCATCATAGGCTAGCAGTGCAATCCTAATCAGGTCTACTCAGAAGTAAGTCCTATTGAATTCACTTAGATTTTGCCCTGGTAAATGGGATTAGGACTACAGCCTCCTAGCTTGCTGCAAGGAGGTAGAGAGGAAATAATAACTTCCCACATCCTGGAGTTCTAATGACTTTTGGCTCCATTCTACATGCTGCATACCCTCCAACTTTTTCTAACCAAGATCTGGAAAACTGCCCCCCCCATCACGCCGCCACCTGCCTGCCACGTGAAATTAGGGCACCCTGGGATGAAGGCAGAGCCTGGGGTGCCTTAAAAATAAAGCAAGCACTACCATCCTGCTTAAAATGGGGCGCTTGGCAGATATACATGCTATTGCTATCAGCACAGGACTTGGAGGCAGATGTCCAGGGCCCTGCACAGCAGAATGAGCAAAAAGAGTCCCTAAACACACCATAAAGATGACAGCTCCCATAAGGCAAATCCAAAGTCTTAAATTACCTAACTGCACCACTGGCTCTTTATCCCCTTGTGCCAGTCATCCCAGTGGGATCTAAAGATGATGATGATGAAGAGGAAGAGTTTGGACTTGGTATCCCGCCTTTCACTCCCCTTCAGGAGTCTCAAAGCAGCTAACATTCTCCTTTCCCTTCCTCCCCCACAACAAACACTCTGTGAGGTGAGTGGGGCTGAGAGACTTCAAAGAAGTGTGACTAGCCCAAGGTCACCCAGCAGCTGCATGTGGAGGAGTGGAGACACGAACCCGGTTCACCAGATTACGAGTCTACCGCTCTTAACCACTACACCACACTGGCTCTCATGTTCATCTCTAGCCCAGTGTTTCCCAAACTCGGGTCTCTGGCTGATTTTGGACTACAGTTCCCATAATCCATTACCAACTGCACCTGCTAGCTAAGGATGATGGGAGTTGTAGTCCCAAAACAGCTGGAGGCCCAAGTTTGGGAAATGGAGACCTAGCCATTGCACTGTAGCCATGTGACAGGAAGCTGGGCCAGTTGTGGCTTCCTGCTGCACATTTCTGTGTTTAGTGTATCCCTATCAAACGTTATGACACTCATGCTGCAGCTAAGGCAGCAGGCACCAGAGAAACAGCTTCACTTTTATTGATGGGATCATTACCCGATCTTCCTCACCACACCAGCCTTCAAAGTGGCATACGAAACACAGTTAAAATCAATACATAATGCAAATGTAAGAGGGCAAGAAGAGCCTGCTGCAGCAGGCCAGGGGCCCATTTAGTATCCTGTTCTCACAGTAGCCAACCAGATACCTGTAGGAAGCCGGCAAGAATAACATGGATGCAACAGCACTCCCCTCCTGCAGTTTCTAGGGACTGGCTTTCAGAGGCAAACTGTCCCAAATAGCGGAAGCAGAACACAGCCATCAGCGTTAGTATTGGCTGCTGGCATTATCCTCCATGAATTTGTCTATTCCTCTCACGAAGCCTTCCAAGTTGATGGCCATCATTGCCTCTTGTTGGAGCAAACCAAGCATAGAACCATCTTTTAAAAATAAAATAAAATGCCACCAGCAACATATTTAAAAAAGCAGAGACAAACAGCAGTTAAAGCAGAAATTGTAATTATAGCTGAAAGCTCTGGCAAACAAGGCCAACTTAACATGACACCTAACAGAAAGTAATGATGATTCCACATGAATATGCCTTGGGGAGGAATCCCACAACTAGGGCGCCATCAAAGAAAAAGCGCCCTAGCCGGTAGCCGATGTGTCAAGTGTTTTCCACTTTAGCTGAGGTGTGAAAACAGCCTATCAGAATACTCCATATATAACAGGTTACTATTCAGGTAAGGATGATCTTGACTCAGAATAGGAAAGGTCAAGCAATATTGTAGGGTTTACTGCTTGGGGAAAACGTGTCTTGAAGTACCATTTATAACTAGCAAATTTCTACCTATAAGGTGTTGTGGGAATGTTGCAGCAATTATATAGGAAGGGATACCACATTAGCACATTTCTGTGTGCTTTATGCCTGGGGTTGGGGAACCTGTGGTTCACTGGACGTTGTTAGACTACAATGCTCATCATCCTGGACATACTGGTCAGGGCTGGTGGAAGTCGGAGTCAACATTTGGAGGGTGGCACGTTCTCCATCCTTGCTTTATGTAGCAATAAAGGTAAAGGTAAAGGGACCCCTGACCATTAGGTCCAGTCATGGCTGACTCTGGGGTTGCGGCGCTCATCTCGCTTTATTGGCCAAGGGAGCCGGCGTACAGCTTCCGGGTCATGTGGCCAGCATGACTAAGCCGCTTCTGGCGAACCAGAGCAGCGCACGAAAATGGCGTTTACCTTCCCGCCGGAGTGGTACCTATTTATCTACTTGCACTTTGATGTGCTTTTGAACTGCTAGGTTGGCAGGAGCAGGGACCAAGCAACGGGAGCTCACCCCGTCGCAGGGCTTCGAACCACCGACCTTCTGATCGGCAAGTCCTAGGCTCTGTGGTTTAACCCACAGCGCCATCCGCGTCCCCCTATGTAGCAATATCACACCCCAATAGTAGTTTGGCGATAGGTTGTGGATTTGAGATACATTCATCTGCCAGATTCAATGATTTCTTTGCTTTGTTTGTTGTAATGGGTGAAAATAGTGTACAGCTTTTTATACAGACCTCCTAAAAGCAGACTCTTAAGAGTGGGCACAATTCAGAACAATTAGGCTCCCTTCAGATGCACCTATTTCCATGGGAGAAAATTAAGTATGTGCCCAGCTCAGCTATCCTAAGGAAATCAAAGGGGCTTAACTATGCTTAGCTTGTCTGGATTCTACTCGTAATTTTTTTCTACATGGAATTTTATCTTCTTTTTAAAGAAGATGTTATTTATTTACATATGTACTTATTTATTTTGTCTCGGCAGTGCCCTGGAGTCTCTGGTATGAATTTTGCTCAACGGACTAAACCCATGACTTCTTTGTCTATTGCGCTTTGTGTCTGGTTCCACTTCAGAAAGCACAGTAAAGAAGGAAAGTTTTTGGCAACCAGTCCATGCCCTCAGTCATAGCGCTGGCTTTCTATCAGGCTACACAAAGCAAAGCCCAGAAACATAATTGCCACGGTTGTATAACTGACAGTGCGGGTGGCAGGTGTCTGCCAAAAATATGGTGCCAACATAATGGCTTTGGGGCAGCTGAAAGTAAATTGGGAGAGAAATAGTTGCATTAGCAATAATTTTGTTTTTGGAATGCAACTGAAAATCTCTGTTCTACTCTAGCCACAGAGGATGTGCCTCTTTGTACCAGAGCAGCGGAAGATAAATCATAAATGGATATTAGCATTTGAAATGTGGAGTTGGAGAATGACTGTAAATTATACAGGAAAGGCAAAAATGATGGTGCACACCATTTAAAGGCGCCCCAATCATGCTCGGCATATCCACATTACTCATCAGAAAAGATCTTAAAAGGCTAGTAATGAGAGGAAACAAGATCAAATGAGTAGGCTCCTAATAATGCGGTGAGACACATGGCACCCAATACACTTTTATCTTACAAATGTAAGGTCAGGGCTTAAAAGGACAAAAGACTTATCAATGTGAATACTATAGAGAATCGTTTTCCTTCCAACTTTTCCCCTCCCCTGCTTCTGTTGTGAAGGTTAGTGCTCTGCCTGTTTAATAATGCAGATTTAAAAGGGGGGAATGATTAAATAAAAGGCTTCAGAAAGTAGCATTCTGTCAGATTTTTGGATGGAATAATTGTTTTGCTGGCTTTCACTTATCCAAATCAAGAATAAAAGAACATTTAGGGATGGTGAGACTTAATCTTTTGGAAATTCATTTATTTCCCCTGATAACTTGCAGATCACCATTGGTATGGTGTCTTATCCTTTCTCAAAAGATATTGATGTGTCTTGTACATGGGTTGTTATATGTGCATCTAGAAATTTTAATAAAAATGCAATTTTCAAAAAAGAAGGGGAAACGAAGAACATGGAGCCGTTTCTTCCAAAAAGGAAGAAAAGATGGGCAATGCTAGTAGCTGTTGATTTATTCATTTTGGAGGAATCCAGGCTTCATCTTTTTTCCGTTACAGGTGCAGCACCCCCAGAACAATATTCAGCACCATAAACTTCAGCACTTACAAAGCACTTTAGAGCAGTCTTTGCCAGCCTGGCGCCCTCCAGATGTTTTCAGCTACAACTAGCTGGCTGTGGTTGATGGGAGTTGTAGTCCAAAACATCTGGAGGGCACCAGGTTGGCCAAGACTGCTGTAGAGGATTCCATAAACATTATCTCTGTATTAGTGTGTCATTTTTGCAGTAGCATGGAAGAGGAATCTCAGCAATTCTCCCAACAGTTCAGCAAGCCTGGGTGAATATTATTACCTCTTCATCTTGCACAGGCACAGAGATAGTAGATTAACTAGGGTAATCTGTCATAAGCAAGCCTGAACACCAGAATTTCACCATTTTTAATCTTAGCAACTTTGCTCCTGTACTTGCAGCCTCTTATACTTGGAAGTTTGTAGTGCCTGCTGCTGACCTTCCATTCATCTCACTCCTGCTTCCCTGTTTATCCTTTTTACAGAACTTCATTGTTTACACAATGGTACCTTGGTTCTCGAACGGCTTGGCTCCTGAACAAATCGGCTTCCAAATGCCGCAAACCCAGAAGTAAGTGTTCGGGTTTGCAAACATTTTTTGGAAGCCAAACATTTGACATGGCTCCCATGGCTTCCGATTGGGTGCAGGAAGCTCCTGCAGCCAATCAGAAGCCGCACCTTGATTTTCAAACAGTTTCTGGCAGTGCTTTTTTTTTCTTAAAAAATATTTAGGGGTACTCTCATTTCAACTCAAGAAAGTCACCATTTTATAGTTCAAATCAGGAAAAATAAATACAGTAAATGGACAAAAGTACAAAGATTCACAAAATGTTTAGGGGTATATGTACCCCTGCGTCCCCCCAGAAAAAAAGCACTGGTTCCTGGAGTCGAACGGATTCCCAGAATGGATTAAGTTCAACAACCAAGGTACCACTGTACATTGCACATGCCTTTTATACTGAGCACGCTGATTAACCCCCCCCCATGTCTCAGAGAGCCCTTACTATGCCAATTGATTGGCAGTATGATTATGTCCCCCTGTGGTGGTTGTAGTATGTACAAGGGACTGTCTCTGGACTCCAACTATACTGAGGGCAGCTTGAGAAACAAACCCCTTAGTCAATCTTAGCAGAGGCCCCTGTTTTCATCTGACTCTCCAGTGAAGAAAGAAGTTATTATTGACACATGTATGTGATTTAAGAAGAGACTGTACTCTGCTAGAGAAGGACTGAGCCTGGTAACTCAGGAAACGTCAAGCTCTTCAGTGGAGGGTCTCCTACCAGTTTATCCACCATCTGAGGGTAGGTGAGTGGCTGCCATAGGGCCTTATCCAATTGTGGAATGCTTTTCCCAGCGAGGACATTTTGGTACCATGCGAAGGCCCTTAAAAAGTAATACTTCTCTCATGCTTCTCAGATGCAATTTTAATCTTGCTGTTTTATGCTACTTTGTGGTCTTATGGCCTTTTAGTTTATTATACAGTGCTTGTATTTACATTTTTTTTGTTTTGTTATTTCTTATAAACTCCCTCCTGGGAATCTGATATAAAAACTACCCAATAGAAACAGATAAATATTGGTTTTGCCCCCCACAACAACCTTGCATGGTTGGTTACTATTGTTCCCATTGTACAGATTGCAAACATAGTGTGGGAAAGAGAGATTTGCCAAAAGCCACTTCACAAAATTCAGGCTGTAGAAAAAGTAATGGTCAAAATGGTAATCTTGGGATAATTTCTCTGCCTTTAGAAAGACATTCAAGCTGAAAAATGGCAGCTGGGGAAAAGGTCTAACATCTGGAGCAGGGAAAATATTTGATCAGCTTTGCTGTTTTTTAGGTATATGTAATCACATTTTGTAAAGAGCAGGTTTTTAAATTGTCTCACATTGGCATTCTTACTGAGAGTAACAGAGCACATCCAGCATTTAATGCCTCATTTGAAAGAAAAAGAAGAGAATGTGGTTTAGGGAATAGTAAAAAAAAGAAAAGAAAGAAAGGCATGAGAAATGTAGAACAGTTTTCTCTTACATCATGTGATGCTGTGAGATTCATAGAAGCAGCTGGCACTCACAAGCTGCAGTTATAGCAATGACCAAACTGTGTCACACTTTCTTATACTTTTGAGTATAAAATGTATCTGTCAGAATATGAGGATTTAAAAATAACTGTAACACATACATGTGCATGTGTACACACACACACCTCACAACTTATAAATCTTATCGCTTTGCTTATGGCAGTGGATCTGAATTTGGTGTGCTTCCAAGTGATCTCCAAGATGAGACACCCATTATAAGGCAGCTTCCTATGTTTCTATGGTGATCTTGGAGATCACTTGGAAGCACACCAAATTCAGATCCATTGCTCCACCTTATTCTACATTCTCTATATCAGAGATATAAAAAGTTGTGCCCTCCAGATATTGTTGGATTCGAAGTCCCATCAGCCCCAGTCAGCATGGCCGCTACTCAGGCATGAAGGAAATTGGAGTCCATCAACATCTGGAGTACCACATCAGCCAGCACTGCTCTACACTGGCTGGCTCTCCAAGCATCAAGCCCTGCCAGGGAATGCTGGTGATCGAACCCATTTAAAGCATGTCCTCTAATGCTATGGGTTGCAGATCCTCCCCGTATTATTTGACAATGTAAATCACAGGGGAGAGCACTAAAGAACCAGTCATTACCGTGAAGTTTCTTCCGTATGCTGAAGAGGCAACCCACGTTTTATTCCTACATTTAAAATAGCAAGTGATTGTGACAAAAAACAACAACACACCTTCAAAATCAATCCCTATATGAATAGCGTTTCCTCGTGCATAAACGCATTGGGTATCAGCTACGGAGGACAAACGCAGTAGCTAAGTTTTAATTCAGCAGCCTTTCTAGAAACCTTCTGTGTTGTAAATTAAGAAGTTACAATGGCGTGCAATGAAGACAAGCAATTCGTATAGAGCAATGCTCCTCAGTGCAAACAATTTTAAGACCTACTTGTTTAATTCATTGTGACCATGGCTCAGCAGGCCGATGCATTAACAATCCAGACACACTGCCTCTGCTCCTGCAGTTTACGCCATTTGGAAATGCTCCTTTGGAAATCAGACTGAATTAATTGTGGATGGCTAACTATACCGTCAGAAGACTCAGTTCATTGCATCGTGGAGATTCTAGCCAGAGTGAGGCAAATGGAATTGGATCCTTTCTGCGAGGTTTAGCCAGATCCTGATATCCTAGTTTTGAGGCAAAGGTCCAAGGATGTGAACACACTTGGCCCACAGACAGGGAGCATGTAATAAAATATTATCATCTCGAAGGAGGGCGTCTGGAATGAGAAAGTGCAAACAGGTGCTGGCTCAGCAGGAATGGAAACACCGAGAGCATCGGAGGGCCTCATAAAAGCCACACACTCTAAAGCTCTTAATCAGTGTCCATGGTTCAGTTTATAAATGTTCTCAACACTGAAATCACCTTTGTGTCAGTTTGATGGTGGATGCATATGGCTCGAACCGATTGTTGCAGCTTGAGCCTGCAACAACACCCCTCCCTATATTCCGTCTCCGGATTCCAGCTATACCAAGGGCAGTTTGAGAAACAAAACCCTTTAGTCTAGCATAGCAGAGGCCCCTGTTCTCATATGGCTCTTCATTGAAGAAAGAAGTTATTATTGACACATGTAAGTGATTTAAGAAGATACTGTCTATTCTGATAGAGAAGGACTTAGTTGCCTAGTGACTCGGGAAATGTCAGATTCTTCTGAAAGGTTAGTCTGGAGGCTTTAGAAGCACGTTAAAACTCATTTTGCAGGGTGAATGCTGAAGAGGACCCAGGTATAAGAAAGGGTGATATAATACTTGAAAGGAAAAGTAAATGTTCTGCATGGATATGATTTGGAGAACTAGTGGTGTGCTTGGAAGCGATATATGATTTCATTTATTTTCGGGGGGAAAGGGCTTACAACTCCTGCCTGTGACTTAGCCAAACAAGTAATTGGGCTACTAGAAATCAGAACCACTGATAAGCCTTACATATTCTCTTTATTATTATTTATTAAAGCTCCACAGTCTAGCTTAAACCTTGGAAGTGACTGGGGATCCTTTTTGTTTATATTGAGTTGAACAATAACAGGAAATGCTTGCAGTAGTCTGTGGACCAAAGAACTGAAGTCCAGAAGCGACCTCAAGTGCCAGAAATGGTTTCCTTTGATATTTGTACTTCTCCAACCCCGCAAAATATGTACAAGGGGAAAGGCCACACAAAAAATGTGTATATGACTGAGAACAGCATACAAAAATGCATTACACGAAAGAAAACCATTTGCCAAAAATCTGCATATTCAAATATCAGAAGAATACAAATGCTGGGTTCCAGGTCATGTGATTGAGCTGAATGGGCTTAGGATCCAGATAAGTCCCCACCCCTTCACCCCATCCTGCCCTCAGAATGAAAAGACTTTCACTGGCCTCAGCTCAGCAAGCTGGGATGGCCCCAACTGAGCTGGGGTGAGAACATTATGCCAGCATATATTTGGCAGAGCCAGAGTTGGGGACTTAATGCCGGCTGAGTCCAGCTGAGCTGAGAAAAAGCTGGCTGAGGCTAAGATCCACTTCATCCCAAGCCGCTGGTGGATCCTGCCATAGCCTTGTCCCCTTAGCCGGATACAACACAATGTCTGAATAGCTTTTGAGAAGCTACTGAGAAACAAAATGAACCAGGTACATATCCCTGAAAATTCCACTGGTCTTTGTAGGGTACATTTGGATGTGATTTTTATATCTATATAGAAGTGTGCTTGAATTGACTAAGTTGATTATTGTTAGTCAAGACATCCATCTCTGAAATTAAAGGTCATGGAAAGAAATGCAGTGGGAATTTCAATCAAAAAATATTCAGTAAAATAAGATTTTAAAGCTCTCCAAATATTCAGCCAGGGGAGTAGTGTGCAAAAATTATGTTTCCAATTATGCACAAGGTACATGGGGGGGGGGAGAAGAAGGCATGATTAAAATATGCATGTTGTGAGATTGAAGGTATTTGAAGAATGTGTGCCATCATTACCTTTAAATGGGTGAGATGTGGCTTCAAATTAGGTTCATAAACAGGTATGGGAAACTGAATGATTTTGTGCCTCCATAAAGGCTGTGAGGAGTCACTTGAGATCAAGCACCATTATTAACCCAAGTATTTTCTGTGCATACTTTTGTCTCATGCTGAAAACTGGAGACAATGTTGGAAACACTGTTATTATTAATCATTTCTGCACAATCTCAGATGTTTCTGTTGCAAATCCAGGTGTACACATCAGGCTGTTTCATGGCCATCACTTGGCTTCTTTATTACTTTTCATCCAGTGAGTAGCAGTCGAGTGTGTGAACTGCCTCCATTGCTCGTGCTGGAGATGATGTGAGTTTGGTGGGTGATGTCCTAGTCACCCATGCACAGCACCACTTGAAGTTGTGGAAATCAGGTTCTGAACATGCACATGTGAATCAGCTCTTCCTCTGTACACAAATATTGCTAAATCAAGTTTTTAAAAAGCTTCCCAGATATGCCACAGGACAGGTTTAGGGTGAATATAATGCCATCTACTCTACAACCGAATTGCCAATCCGGAGCTGAGCAGAGATTTCTCAGAAGATATTTGTCTGAGAACCTTACTGAGATTTTTCTTTTCCTCACTATGTCTCACCACCCCTGAAAAAAGAAGTCCATTTCACAGAACTGCATTGCAGAATTCAGAGAAATGCAGATTTTGAAGGATGTTTCGGTTCACATAATATTCAGGAAGTATGAATTAGAAAGGTTCACCCCATCCCTGCTCAGCACCTGCAACCCTAAACACATTTACTAATTTAGAGAGTAATCTCTACTGAACACAGTGGGACTTACTCTGAAGTAAGCATGCACAGGATCACACTGACAATATGATAAATGTAATTATAACAACTCACGCCTACAATTATATAGGAAAAATACTTACACCAATGCCGTTGTATTAAACCGAGCCATTGGCTGGCTGCCTCTGAGTGCATTTGAAGAGTTGCTTTCCAGCTGAATAAGTTTTATCTTTTTAAGTGGAAATTAAAATCCCCACTTGCATACACAAAATTCCTACTGGAAGCGAAGTCTAAGTAGCCCAACTCACAACCGAGCCGAGTTCAGATATGAAAAGCAACTCCTAAGCGTTTCAGTGGGAGCATAAGAATACTTTGTATTTTAATTATCCTCTTAGTACTGCTTCAGTCAAGAGTTTTTCTGTCCCCATGGCCATTGGTAATCCAAGCCTGTTCCTGGAGAGTAAGCAACATTTCTTTCCCAATGTTTTTCCCCCTCGTCTCCAATGGCACTGAAATTTAGACAATAACATGCAGCGCACATGATTAATGAAGCTGTGAACTGAGAAGAGGACAGCTGCTGGATCACAAAGAACTGCTTTGTGTGCATGTTGCTGCATGCGCGACAAACTCCACAAACTGATAATTTGTTAATTAGTTGAATCTCTCCCTGTGTAATGTTAATGTAACCTTCAAGTGAAAAAGTACTCACAATCAGGAAGATTTTTCACCACAGCAAAACATGCCCAACTCCACTATGCCCCAGGAGTGATTTCTTCTGTGCCCTTCTCATTCAAGAAGCTATTTCGTCTTCAAACTTTTAAAAATTGCATTGATGTGTTTTGGTTTCCTTCAAAGGCCCTGTGTGCATCATGGTTCAGCAGGTATAAGTAAAAAGAAGTCTTTCTCATAACAGAAGCAAATAGTTTGTCATGAAACTCTTGTTCTTCTTGCCATGGGAAGGATTATATCTGAACCTTCTTTCATCTAAAGTTTACTGAAGCCAAGAGCATATTGATGTTTTGTGGAATCTAGCACATCCGCAAATATGAAGTCATGACGTCACTACGGAGGGGACCCGTGGGGTCAATTTTGGAGTCCTGAGGTACCAACTCAGTTGTACTATCAGGGCCACTTCAGTGGAGAACCGAAGGCAGTTTATGTAAGAATCATACATTTGAATAGCGCACAAGGATTTCGATTCAAATCATCTGTCAAAATGCAAAACTTTATCATGATTTGGAAATTGTGCATAAAACGGAGTCACTGAGAAAGTCACATTTGCAGAGCACATGGATGATTCCTCTCAGATATCAGTTCTCCAGCCACACACACACACACACACACACACACACTCCCATGCAGATGCAAACATTCAGCCAGGTATCTTCCATTAAGCACACATGCAACACACATGCAACAACATGAAATTCTTACTCATAAAAACATTATTCTGAGCATATATTACATAGTGGAATATATATACATATATTATAAGATCTAGCAGAACAAATGTACATATTTGTACAGCCACCTTCCAAATCTGGAGATTCCATGTTGCAAGCATTTTAATCGATATTTAATATGGGTACAAATAAATATTTAGCATATGGTGCCTATTGCACAGTCAAATACACGCACTTAAAAATTACTCAGTGGAATTGGCCCTCCTTAGCTATATTTTCAGTACTTTTGTTTCCTCCGGGGCAGTCAATTCGGAACTGGTAACATGGCAGAGTTTGGAAGCTGGCATGTAAACGAACTGCATAAAGACACTTTCAGTTTTCAACAATATAATATACAATTATAAAAACAGATTAAACACACACACCCATGAGGTAAGGCAAGGCAACTGCCTCAGGCAACAGGATCCACAGAAGCAGCAGAGCCATCCTTCAAGAAATGCATTGCTCGCTGCTGCTGCTGCTGCCATGGGGGCAGCGACGACTGCAGTGCACTGCTTGGAGGCCGGATCTGCTGCCTCCTCAGCAGCCCCCCCCCATTCTGTCTCTACAGAGGTCTCTTGGTGAATAGAAGGTGCTGCTGGTTTCCTCTCACCCCAGGGAGAAAATATCAGGGGCTTCCCTCTGGGGTCTCCTGGGGTCTGCAACCACTTGGTGTGATTCAGAGCAGGATCCACTTCCCCCCATGATGGTCTTTGATTCCCACTTCAACCATCCAGTAAAGTTGATTTGATTCCCCTGCCCTTGTCCCTGGTGTAGATCTTCACTCACCTCTTCTTCTGTAACAGGGAGGGTGCATATTCTGGTTCACTTTGAGTGCCAAATGTTTTGGGCCGGCCATGCACATATATATATGGTAAAACCATTCCTATCAGCACAGAACAGTTAAGCTTCATCAAAAGAGGTGTGTGCCACAAAACAAAATGCCTTAACTGCCAAAGGCCAGGGCAAAGACGACGTTGCCTCAGATAAAGCTTTCTCTTAGACCACCTGCCTTCGCACGTCTAGAGAGTGGCAGAACTACTAAGAGAGCTCCCTGTGCCTAAAATGTACCCACACCAGGTTGGGAGTATGTCTGGCCACATGCATTCAGCCAACAACATATTGAAACAGTCCCATGGTTGACATGGAGGCCATGAAGTTCTGATGCAGTCCATAAGAAGCAGCCTTAGCATGGACCTTGAGGTTCTCCCAACACCATCATGAAGAGTCTCCCCAACACCCCATCTAAGATTATCTCCACCAGTTCAAACAGGGAACAGTGGGGTAGATAGTGCACTGATAGCATCTCCAGTACTATGAGCAATTCCTCAGACAAAGACATATTGTGCATTGGTCTCCGGATGAGGGAGATGGAATTTTTATGGATTATTGCAACAACAGCAACAGCAAAAACCTATGCTCCACCCTACGGACCTGAAATGGTGTTGTACCAAGTACTCTGGCAGCTGGCAGTAGCAGATCTTGGGGTCTCAAGCGGCACCCTGTGTGATGCCAAAATTCAGCACCCCCTGCTTTTCATGCTCCATTCTAAAGCATAGTTGCAGCATCCCCTGCAGTGCTCCTGAGACTCTGCACCCAGTGTTACTGAGCCAATCATGCTACCCTAAATCCGTCTGGCAGCTGGGTCAACATTAGGCCACCCAGCTCATCTGCCCAGGTCTTAGTTATGCACACCAGGTCGGCCCCTTCATCCACAATCATATTGTGCATGATAGCTGCTTTATTCTGGGCAGATGGTTAGTATCTTCTCACAGTCTTAAAAGTTTAGTCATACCATGTTTTTTTTAAAATGCAGCTAAAATGCCATGTATGCTTACAGGGAAGTACCGCCTATTAAACTCAGAGGGAGTTCTGTAAGTAGACATGGATAGGATTGCTTTGTGTCTTGTAAGCTCATATATTGTGTGCAAATTCACACCTTAAAATCAAGGTTAATCATATACATGCATACATACTCACCCAGCCCTCACAAGATGACACAACACAGAGATAACTGTAACTTGAGAGTGATGATGAAACTACAGTCCTATCTCTTCCCCTCAAATGCACTGCAGTAACCTGAACACTATGGGGTTAAATTTCAAGACTCTTATTATCATGGCCCAGGGCAAGATTCCACCTCTAGACTTTTCTCTCTGGTTTCTGCCTTGTGTATTTCAACAATAAACAGCCAATTGCTTAGTCTGCAATAAAGTGAGAATGTGTTTTGTATTATATGAAAAGGCTTTTCTGTAAAATAATGCAGCAAAATGTAAGTGTGTGTGTGTGTATATACCATCTCTCACAGAATGGCAAATATGTAAATCTTTCCAAGTGTATAAGCAACACTTGGGGCAGAAACCTGAATTTTTAAGATCCGAAACCTATAAATAAAAAGCAGGGAAGACAACCTGTTTTGTGAAAGGCCATAATAATTTATCACTCGGGGTGAGCCTTCCTCACTTGATGCCACCTGCCTCAGATAGCTAATACAAATGAGCGACTGAACATGCGATCAATGTGGGGAAACGTCCCTGTTTTATAAAGTCCCCAGTCTTTAGCTCACATTTGAAGCAGTGAGTGCAGAGAATCTCACCACATTTGGTTAATGCAGACAACTGACCAAAGCCAGAGAGAAGAGTTTGCCATTTGAGCTCTGGGGAGGGCTGTAGCTGAGTGGTAGGGCTGCTGATTTGCATACAGAAGATCCCGGGTTCAATCCCTGGGATCTCCAAGTTGATTTGGTACAAGAAAGCTTCCTATGTGATGAGGATCTTGTGTGAAGAGAGAGTGAGCCTCTTCCCTCAACATCACATCTCTGCTGGCCTCACTACCAGGCTGCTGCTCATGATGGCTGTGTCCTTCCTTCACGGCCTGAGGTCGCATAACTTTGAATGCCAGTTGTTGAGAATCGCAAGTCAGGAGAGTTCTGTCATGCTTGTCGGGCCTGATCCAGAAGACCCCTTTGGATGTTGGGGGCATGTCTGCAAAGAAATCCACTAAACCCCAATGAAAGTGAGGCAAGGGGAGAGAATAAAGCAATGCACTTCTAAAATCTTCCCAACATGGTAACAAATTCTGGTTCAACACAATAACGCTTCATTAGATGATACGGCAACTGATATAAAGACAGTATAATTCCAGACAAAATGGAATTTGGACACCGTAAGTTCCAGTGTAAATGTGTTGGCTTTATGTGTCTGAAAAGCAGCCATATAGGACATGCACACAAAAAATGTGCTATGAATCAAGGGCAGCAGTAACAACTAAGATCAGTCTAGACCTCACACTGGCATGTGAATGTGAATGAGCAATGTCAGAAAGCTCCCTTTTCCCTATTTTCCCTTTATGAATATGCACCAAAATCTGTCCCTTTTATGTGTGAAAGCTTAGCCAAGCCCTAGCTGTGATTGTGAACAAAACAATTTATCAGATCCCTGCAGCTGTCATTCTTTAGTGACCCGAGAGAGACAGAATACTCCAGAGGGGCGAAGTTAGGCTGAGATATGGCTGATCGGATGAGTCAGCTCAGTGGGTGAGAGGGTATTTGAGATAGGACTGTATAACTCTCTGTGTAACAAGTGCATTTTAATATGAAACATCTAGAGGCCTGCTGACTGAATACAATGCAAGGAGTTCAGTAGACTGTATGAATATTTCAGTGCACACACAATTTATATAAAATATACATTTTCTGTATACGAGGTGCATTTTCATCATATTTTTTAATTCTAATGCTAGGGTGTAAGCGTTTCAACGTGCTGGCTAAATATTTCATTGCATCATAAATATCCGATGTTTCTGTATATAATGGAGGACAGGTAACTAAATATTTGATTTTGTGCCAGCTGTAACAGCCTTGCACATGAAAAAGTGTTTTCATCATCATGACCCAATTACGAGCACACTGAAGTCCTCAACGATAATTCAAGGAACCAGTGAACCACAGATATATCACTATAATTGATGCCCTTGACAGTATTTGCATCAAAATGCCCCCCTCCCCCATTTTCCCTCCAGGTAATTTTATGACTCTTTAAAACCATTTCAGTCTAAACCTTTTATTGGAGCCTGGAGAGACTGGGACATTTTTGAGATGATTGGTCTGCTAGAGAATTGGTGGGTTGTCACAGAATGACCCATGAGCTGGGTAAGAAAAGACCCATGAGCTGGGAAGGTCCACTTTATATCTCAGTTCACACATGCAGCCACTGAATGAGATGGTGAGTCTGTGGTGCCTTTTAGCTTTGTAACACAGGGGTAACAATACTGACCTATTTTGCAAGAAAGAATTGCCCTCTTACTGTAGGTCAAGGATGGGATGAGAGTGCTTAAGGGGGAACTTCCAACTCTCTAAGAGTTGAGCCTCTCTTAGCAACTGTTTGTACATCATTCATTAGAAATGCCTCTTCTACGCTTGGACCACCGTTCCTCACTTACAATTTAGGATGCTGCAATAGCTTTCAAGATGTGCAAACTGTATTCAAATTGTCACTTCAATTTTGTGGAGCTTAAATCACCCATCATTAAATTTCTAGGGAGGACAAGGTTCCATTCCCTTCTTGAAGGGATGGCAAACCTGCTGTGGCCCTCCTGATATATATTGTTGGACTCCAAGTCCCATCAGCTCTAGCCAGAATGGCCTGTTATCAGGGATGATGGGAAGTGTAGTGCAGCAACTTCAGGAGGACCAGGGGTTCCCCCATCCCTGCTTATTCCCCCCCCCCGACTTGCAGTTGCAGTCAGTGGGAGAGGATGGTGGTGCTCACCTGAGAGGAGTGAGCTGGGAACAAGCTTTGTGTGGTGCGAATGCACTGGCAGGACCAATCTGGGACTCCCTTCAGTGTGTTTGAACTGGGCTGACCTTACCACAGTCTTGCTCCTCCCACTCTACCTCCTAGTAAGCAGCAACAGTGCAGGCGATGGGAGATCAAGTGAGTGCTGCTGCCAAACCCCACCAAACACCTCCTGGTGGTTTGCTCTGTCCTGCCCTCCACGCTTTCTGCATTTTGGCTGACCTGGGAAGATTTCAAAAATTAATTCTGGAACTCAAGCAGAATATAGTAGCACAGGTGACATAAAGGAATTGAATATTCCAGCAAATGTGACTGTGTGGTATTCTGTACACAATTTTTCAAAGGGGAGCAAAATGGAATTACAGAAAATGTCTCATTCCTTAAGCATCGGCTCCCCTTTGGAAGATAATTTAATTGGGAGAGCTGAAATTGTGGGAGAAATTCACTGGAGCCAAATAGTGGAAGCAAGTGTCCCTATTTTCCAGGGACATCCCTGATTTAGAGAAGCTATCACAGTTTCTGATTTGATCCCAGAATGTCCTGCTTTTCCTTAGGGTGTCCCTATTTTCATTGGATAAATGTTGGGAGGGTAGGAGTTATTTGACCCCTGAACCATCTGAAGCCAATCCTGGATAGGGAATTAAAAAAATGTTTAATGTTTTATTATGTTTTTTATATATGTTGGAGTGGCTGGGGCAACCCAGTAAAATGAGTGGGGTAGAAATAGTAAAATAATCATTATGGAATGCGATGTCCCTATTTTCATCAGAGAAATGTTAGCGGGTATGCTAGCCACTGACAGGCCCAGTACTCTTACAGCCAACCCTAACTCAAATATTTCTGTCAAAGTGTTTCCAAAAATTGTCCCCATCATTACTGCCATTAAAAAGAAAAAGAAAAGCTTCAACGGCAGTACCACAACAAGCCAAACTGAGGCAATTTCCATCCTCTTAGAAACTGCCCTGAGCCTGCCTTTCACTCAGCCTCCCCTCAGCAAAATGGGAACAGCTGGCTGCTTCCGAAAACAAAATGTGTATATGAACTATCATCTGTGGGGTATTTATATTTGAAAAAGGCACCAATTTCCTTTCAGAGCAACGTGGTGTTAAGCACAAACCTTTTTTTGTTGTTTTGCTGTTGTTTCCTCATTTTCACTCCATGTTCAATTTGTCCTCTGCGTGCAGGGACCTTCCAATTTCCAGCATGTTAACACCCAGCATTTATTTATTTTTCGCTTTTCCTTCAGCAAAATGAAAAAGAGAGAAGAAGCAGAAGCTGGGGGTTTGCTAAGAGAGGGGGCATCCAGAAGACATATGTATGAGGCCATGCAAAGAACAGAGCCAGAGGCTGTTCTTTATTATTCAAATGCCTCAGTGGCAAGCAGCAGAAACAGCAAGTGGGGTAGTTCATCTTCAGTCATGTAGGTGGAGGGAAAAAGGGGGGGAGCTGGCCTATTCACAGAGCACGGGGAAAGGATTACAGCTCTGCACATCCAACCTACCACTTTGAATGATGCTAATGTTTAAATCATGCTTTACAGCAAGCTTGTTGAAAAGCCTTCGCATCGCCCTATAGTTTTCTCGCCATGCCTCAGACACATGCAGCGCCGCCCGAAGATTAAGTCTAATGCAAAATAATCAGTCCCGTGGCATGGTGAGCATCAAGGAGATTTAGTTACCTCTGTCAGGGAGGGAAATAGAGGCCTGTGGGCCAGGGATATCACACAGATGGGACTGTCTGAAAATCGGCTGCTGCATCACTTCCCCTCTCCTGACCACCACCACCACTTCTGCAGCCATTTAAGAACAGATGAAGTGATTCCAGCGTGAGGCCTGCTGGGGTGTAATGGGTCGGCTGCCTGTGATTTACCTCTTGCAGTTCATAGCTTAGAGAGCAGATGACAATTCTGGAAATGAGTTATTATTGATTTTATGTCTCCTGTGTGATAGGATTTTGGTCAAGCCCATTTGTGTGTTTTTGTTTTTTTAAGGCAACTTTTTAATATCCCAGGCTCAATTTGCTGGCTGTTCTCCTGATGTCATCCATTTCTGGCTTCAAAACCATTCTAGTCTTGAAGGGATGCTTTAATGTGAACCAGTGGCGTAGCGTGGGGGTGCAGGGGGGGCTGGCCGCACCGGGCGCAACATCGGGGGGGGGGCGCGCTCGCACTCGCAGCTCTCTGCCCCTACCTGGCTCACTCAGGGTTAGGGGCGCAAATTACTTGCCTTGCCCCGGGTGCTGACAACCCACGCTACGCCACTGATGTGAACCAGGGTTCAAATCCCAGCCCAGTGTTGTTATTTTGTTTTTTTAGTGCCAGGACTCAGGTGCAAGTCAGTTGAAATAGCCAACAGAGAGTTTTGAGTATGTAGCCAATGAAGGGAGGTCTAATTCTATGGCCTCACTATACACTGTACTTTTAAAGCAGTATCATACCATTTTATAAACAGTCATGGCTTCCGTCAAAGAATCTTGAGAACTGTAATTTCTTAAGGGTGCTGAGACTTGTTTGGAGACCCCTATCCCCCTCAGAGAGCTCTGTCTCAGAATGGTTTATCATCCAATCCCTTTTACCAGGGAACTCTGGGAATTATAGCTCTCTGTGGCAAATGGTGGTCTCCTGATACCTTCATGAGCCAGTACTTTCTAATTTTCAGAGGCAGCTCATCCTCCATCTCTGCCTTTGAGTTCTGGCCTTGCCAAGGAGAGGGCAAGGATTCCCAGTGAGGGAAACCTCAGGTTCAGCTTCAGATCTCTCCAACTTTTCATCTGTCATGTTCTATTACTACATTTACCATTTGTAGTAGATCCAAAACCAGCATCAAACCAAAATGCTTGACAATCTTTACGCTCATTTATTACAGCAACTCTGGGAGGTAAGACATCATATTTATTCTTTCATAAAACAATTCCATCTGCTCTACAGGTCTTTATCCTCTATTGGGGCCTGGTTTCTTGCAGTTGTCGAGTGAGAGGAGAATAAAGTAACTGCAAGTTACTGCTGAACAAAGAAGCCAGGTCTTTCCAGTGCTGAGCAGTGAGATGAGTGGCAAAAGTGAGAAAGGCCTGGTTGGAGGTCTCTATGGGTGCCTGCAGCAGCTGTCAGGACCAACAGTCATCCAGTTGTTACTGAGCTCGTGGAGACTCATTCACTGGTTCCTGTGTAAAGTAGCCCCAAAGAAACCAGCAATGTATAGTTCATTTACGACTGCATTTATACCCCACCTTTTTCTCCAAGGAGCTTAAAGTGGTGTACATGCTTCTCCTCGTTCTCATTTAAACCCCACAGCAGCTGAGAGGCAGTATCTGGCCCAAGGTCACCCAGTGAGCCTCATGGTTGAGTAGGGGTTTGAACCCTGGTCTTTCAGATCCTCATCCAACACACTACCCACTGATGCACATGACCTAATTTTATTAGAAGGTCAGCTGCTTCCATAAAACATCAAAGCTATACTGCCAGAGCTTAGCAAGGAGGCATGCATGGGAAACCAAAGATAAAGTGGAGATGTTCTGAAATGGGATTATAATCAATAGAAGTATTTGAGGAAGAGGAATTATTTTGAAAGGTATGACTAATAACTATAATGACTCTAATTTAGCATAATAAAAAGAAAAGGGAAGAAATGGGGGGGGGGAGAGAGAGAGAAAGAGAAATTGACAAATCAATTTCAAGAACACCTTCCTGAAGTGAAATGCATTAGGTTGTATAAGAATATCTCACAGGTAAGAATGAAAACTCCATCTCTTGAGACTGTGGAAACTGTGTGCTTTCTCCCTCACTGACACGGAGGAGATAGATAATGCAGGGCAGGGGAACAATTTTGAATTTGCCCTCAGGAAAATGATTGAATAACTTAATCATTTCCCTCGCTGTTTCTGGTATGCAGTCTGCCTTACTAGTCTATCCCATTTAGTTGAGATGACTGAGAGTCTCATCATTGCCAACCCCCAAATGACAGAAAAGCAGAATCTGCAAATTGAAAGAAATCATTTGCTCTTCACCAGCCTGGCAATACTGCAGCTGCTTTGAACCACAATTCCCATCAGCCTCAGGAAGCGCATGCTGACTAGGCTTCCGCCATTGGCCTGCTTCAACAGGCTCTTGTTATGCTTTTATGTTCTGCCACTAGCAAGAAACAAACCAACCCTTGAGGAAGGAGCAAGAAACTATGCCACTGAGCTCTATCCCTGGAAATAATGTGGTTCCTGCTCCCCTCCCCAATTTCTTTGGTAACCAATAGAGTGGAGAATTTTGAGGTGCTGCTTCTGCACAGCTCCATCTCACAGAAGCATGCTGCAAAGTGCTATGTACAAAAATGAATATCACTGGTCCTCAGTGGGCAAATGGGGAGATGCAAGCAATTAATGTGTGTGGAAAAGACTCAGTCCTGAAAGCAATCCCAAGTGAAGCTCATAAACAAACATCTGCTTTATAAAGCCTAATCAGACCAAGGCTTTGTGTAGCTTTCAAACACAGACTGTCTGGCTGTTTTAAAACACTCAGTCTTAAAGGTCTGAAGAAAATTATTGAATGTTGAAACTCTTATTTTAAAAACACACACACCCAAAACATCAAAATGAAGCCAGTGTTTTCATAGTTGATGTTTTACAGAAATTCCAAGTTAGGGTAGGTTAGAAAGGTTTCAGTTAGCCTTTAACATGAGTGCTTCCAGCCTGCAGGCATAGTATGACATTTTGGGCAAACATTAAGGAGGAATAATTGATCCTATCTGTACAGTTCACACAGAGTGACAGCGATAAAATAAAACCTCATTCAAACTCGGTGTACGGCAACTGACAGCGAAGAAGGCCACATTCCTGATAACCACTGTGAAACCATCCTCTCACTGAGGTTTAAACAAGCTGCCAGTGGGGGTGGGAAGAAAATTTGATTCAATATGCAAACTGAAGGACAGTCATCCTTTGAAATTTGCAAATCTCTGAATTTTGCAGTACAAAATATATAAAAAAATCCTTCCGGTAACACCTTAGAGACCAACTAAGTTTGTTATTGGTATGAGCTTTCATGTGCATGCACACTTCTTCAGATACACTTTTGCAGTACAGTTCTCTAGCCAAGCATTGTGTACCAAAATGAATACACATGGGTAAAGTGTGCATATAAATGCAGATATTCATGGCAAATGCAGTATGTTAGGGGAAATTGCTTTCCAAAAAACGTGTATGTTAGGCAAAATTACATACACATGACTTTCTTGAATGGCTTACATGTTGGAGAACAATTACTGTGGCATGAGGTTCCTGACATAGCCTGGAAGCACTATTGTTTTTTCCTGGTCTGTATCTACATTTCTATAGAATTTCTGGTTGCTGAAGGAAGCTTCTCTCTCTGGATCCTGATTCAGGGGATTTTAGATGCCCTAGCCTGCATCTTTTATGCACCAATCATTTTACCTCATTTCCATTTTTGCAACCTAGCTTTCTGATGAATCAAATGAACTTTCTGGATCCTCATGGTCTCATTGGCAGGAGGCTCAGACATAGAGAAACCAATGACAAGACTATATGGAGGGTCAAAAGTCATTTCTCGGGGTCCTTTGCCAGCCCATTTTGGTTCCTTCCATCTCCTTCCTGAAAATGGAGATGAACAGCAAAAACCTTGTAACAGCACCTGCTTTCGTAGTTGAGCTACTCACAATCAACAGAAGCTACAACTATTGACGAATGACCACATGCAAACATAAAACTGAAAGATCCCTAATGGCCACTTTTCACATAATTCCTATAGTGAAAAGAGAGAGGAGGCTTATCAGGCAAATGTTACAGCATGACGACTTTATGAAGATATTTTAATTGGACTCTGTAAAACCCGTTTAAAGGTTGTTCTGCTATTGTTGCTGTTCTGAAAAATCAATGCAAACCATATTTAATTCTAAAAGCTGGACATTTAAAAGGTTAGTATTTCTGAAGAAAATATAGGAAATAAAAACACTGAACTACAGCAACGTCTGGAAACCTTTAATAATTGTTGATTCAATTTGCTTCCAGAATGCAAGTCCCCATCTTTTTAAAATAAGGTGCGCCAGCTGGTTTTCTGTGATACAGCTACATTCACTGGAGGAAGGTGGCCATGTATACATCTCTTATTGATCCCGCAGAAGTTCACCCACCATGGTTATAGACATCAAGACCTCCAGCAGATCTGGAAATGATGGAACAGAATTGTCAGCCCCCTTTCAATCTCCCTTATCTGAAAAGTACCCCTTGAAAAACCCTGGTTAGTGAATTAAGCAAGCTGATATCCAGTAGAACAAATGTGCAATGCTAAGTTTATTCTGGGACGCGGGTGGCGCTGTGGGTTAAACCACAGAGCCTAGGACTTGCTGATCGAAAGGTCGGCGGTTCGAATCCCCGTTGCTCGGTCCCAGCTCCTGTCAACCTAGCAGTTCGAAAGCACGTCAAAGTGCGAGTAGATCGATAGGGACCACTCTCCAGGGGGAAGGTAAACGGCGTTTCCGTGTGCTGCGCTGGTGCTGGCTCGCCAGCTGTGGCTTAGTCACGCTGGCCACGTGACCCGGAAGCTGTCTTTGGACAAGCGCCGGCTCCCGGCCTCTTGAGCGAGATGAGCACGCAACCCCAGAGTCGGTCACGACTGGACCTGATGGTCAGGGGTACCTTTATCTTTACCTTAAGTTTATTCAGGTACAGCAAAGCTTGTTCCGGATGCTATAGCCACATTACTTCTGATGCTCATCTAGGGCCACCAGAACATCTTGCTTGGAAATTCAGAACAGAATTCTGAACGAACAGCAAAAAAATTCTTAAACCATATATGTAAGCTTGTTGTGCATGTTAATTGCTAAGGCAGATTGTAAAACCCTAGAAGCTCACTATATTTCAGCTTTCCAAGGTCTGTAAAACAAAATTAAGGAGTCAGCTCTCTTTCCTGAAAAATAGCTATAAAGAGAAAAGGCATGTTGTAGCTTCTGGGGCCAGTAAGAGGCAATTACAGCTCAACTTTTGCATTGCTGATTGCTCTAGTAAATCATGCATGTGTGTCTGTATAAAGAGGAAGATTTTTCTCCTAAGTGGAAATGTGTCAGATTGAAATACATACAGAAAAAGTAAGAACATGCCTATGTGGTCTAATTTTGGGGGTGGAGAGAGGGTTGGTGTTCAGTTTCAGTGCTTTAGCTACCTAGCACAAATCTGTGGGCGGTAGCCTGTGCCACATCCCCATTGTATGTATCAGAACAGACATAAGAATATAAGATGTGGTGCCTAAACAGCTGGCTTCTGGGGCTATGCAAGCATGTGCCCAAACAAAATGGTTCTTGTCTTTCTTCCCATCCTATCTTGTAACAAACCATCTTCTGTAAATTCCCCAAATCATGAAACACCAAACAAATCTCACAAGATTTGCTTTCCTCCAAATACAGCATAGCTTCCCACAGATCATTTATTTGCAAGAAATACTAACTGTTTCCACAGTCTTGGGGTATGAAATCCATGAGACGATGCAACTGTAAGCAGTTTAGGACATCCCAAAACATTTGAAGTCTAGCATAACTATACACAGGGGTGAAACCTGTGGCTCTCCAAATGTGGTTAGGCTCAAACTCCCATCAGCCCCATCTGGCATGACTAACACAAGATCCACTGGGATGAGTGTGTTTGGGTTCAGCAGGTCTTGGGCTTTCCTGGCTGACTAGGGCTATGCTGGTATAACTTAAGATGGTGAAGGGACTAGAGAGACCCTCTTGACCTAAGTGTGTCCATAATGATGGCTTCTTCCCCAGTTGGATTATGCTTGCAATCAATGTGACCTGCTTAGCACGACCCATTTAGCTGTCCACAGTATGCTTTTAAAATAAAAGTCAAACTGACCACTTTTGACAGACTTTGCGGGGTGCCAACTTGAATAAAATATTGGGGGGGCTAGGTAAGCCCCAACCTGCATAATCAATCGCATGATGTGGTACATGCACACCATTTGAATGGCAAGGCTCCTCAACTTTGGGGAAGCCAGGCCCCCTTAAATATTTTATTGGATGGGGTGCTGAAAGGAACTTGGCCCCTAGGAGTTAGCTCCTACGTGGCTGGAAGTTTCCTTGTGGTGTTGGTGCTTTTCAGGAAAGTCAAACGGTCAGACTTTGTGGTTGAGCAGCTCCTGGCATTGTCAGAAAGGCAATGTTCACGAAGGAAGGGGTAGTGACAGAGAGTGACCACTGAACCTGCTAAAACCTCCTTTTTGAGGAACTAAGCCCCCTGAGACCCATAGACTGACCACAAGTTTTTCTGTTGAAACCAATATCTATGCTTAGTACTATACGTATGTAGCCCACAGCAATCATGATCGCAGATTCTTCACGTGAAACAATGTCTTGGGAATGTATAATGTGTTCTGCATTTTTCGGACGCATGCAGATTCTCTGAGTATTAACCTAATCTGTGTCTTCTGTCATGGCTGAATAAATTGTTTCACTCGCACCCCCGGTGTGTTCATAGGCTACATTCACCCCAGCTCAATGGGAGACTTGTCCACAACAATGGAGTAATTTATGCCAGCCTAAGAGGACATGCTGGGGGTGGGGGGTGGGAGAGGCATAGTGTAAGTTTGGTGGAGCTAGGAAAGAATTATAGCTATGCCAAACCCCCTTCAGCTCGGTGACCTAGGACCCAGTCCTCAAAACTTGGGTGCACACTTACCTGTTATCTCTGCGGGCAGTAGTCTCACCCAGAGGATGCAGAACAAAATTTGGAATAGGAGTAATTTATTCTGGCATCGGTTATGCCAATATAAATTACACCAGCTTCCTAGAGTTAGGGTTGCTCTGTTGGTGTCTAAAGAACTAGTGAACTGTATATTCTTGGTAAAACATTTTCAGTAACATGAAGCACTCCTGATTTCACTTCCATGCCTCAAAAGGAAAAGCGGTTGTGGGGATGAAAACCTCCTTGTAAAATGGCAGCCTCTGTGTGTTACTGTTTCAAATGTGTTGCAAGGTAAAGCTGAAAATGTGAGGCCCAAAAATAAAACTTGGGTAGACTGCTCTTATGAGTTGTTTGACTGATCCATGAAAGCAGATTCAGTGTGGGGTTTTTTTTAAAAAAAATTCAAAGGTCCCCATACTTTGACCTATGAATTCTGAAGCCAAAGGAAAATACATGCCTATTAAGAGTTTCAGAGCTGGGGGATTCTGCAAATGTTGCTGTATAGATGGTGGCTTTCTTTAATTTAAGTATGTTTAGGTCACCATGTCAGCAGCCACAAGGCAGACACAACAGAAACCACAGTCTGATCTCATGGTAGCATTCAAAGACTACAAGCTTGGTGAATGACCCCGTCACATTGAGACCTTTGAAATTCACAAGGTTTGCTCAGAACACACACACTTCTATTCTTTATGGGTTTTTAAGCCTCAGGTATCAATGAATCAAAAGGGGGAAATATTCCTGCAGTCCTTTTGGTTGCATTGTTGGAAGAGGGTGAAAAAGACAAAGGGAATGTCTTGTGGGAAATTGCCAGTTTAGGTTTAAAGGAAAGTTGCTAATTTTGGACTCCATGATTCTTGCTGGTGCAGGTCAAAAATTATTTGCACACAAGCCAGGGGCTTGTCTTTGGTTTGCATGCATCTGTGTTCAATTAAAATGAAGTCTCATACTTGAGGTTAATTCTATAGAAATGAACAACAAAGCCTTCTTGTGTTTAAACTTTCCAGTCCTATGAGGCCATGCTATGGGAGACTCTGAGGGATGAAAGCCCGGAGGTGTGTGTGTGGAACTGTAGATAGCAAATGCAAATTGTTTCTGGCTGGAAAAAAACCAAACCCGGACTTTAGAAAGCATCTCCTTTCGCCAAGGTTTCCCTCTGAAAGAATCACACAGCCTCTTCCATGGCATTCAGTCCATTGGAAGCTGAAATTGGCAAATGGTGGAATCCAGAGAGAATAGACAGGCAGGCAACAAGACAGAAAATGAATGTGAATGTCTACCGTTGCAATGCTTCACTTGGGCACACTGTGCATGGTGATCCCAGATTTTTTAGTAGTCTTCCCACTGCCTTGGTGCAAAGATCTGGACAGAAATATTTAGGACACTGCTTTGATGCAAAGATTTAGGCCAGGGGTAACCAAAGCAATGCCCTCCAGATTTTGTCACACTACATCATCCCTGACCTTTGCCCGTGTTGACTGGGGCTGGTGGAATCAAACAATTTTTGGAGAGCACCATTGGCTAGCCTTTATTTAGTCCACTTTCCAAGCAAAGTTTGGCATTTCATAGAAGCATAGAATTGTAGAGTTGGGAGGGGTCCTGAGGATCATCTAGCAAAACCCCTAGGCAATGCAAAAATATGCAGCTATCCCATACGAGGATCGAACCTGCAACCTTGGCATTATCAGCACCATGCTGTAACCATTGATGTATACAGTAGGGAATGAATTAGGGATAAGAAATGTGGCTAACTTTAACAGGAATGTGCCCATTTCAGGTAGGTCTCATTTTCTAAATGACAGGTGGCTGTTTTCATCGGCTATTAAATGCTGGCCATTTTGGTACCAAATTCACTTGCGTACATTATTGTATTTTTTCACTGTAGACCAGCGTGGACCCTTCAGTTATATGAAGCTTTCTTTCTTTTTCAGTGAAGAAGAAAGCAAAATGATAATGAATCTCCATGTCCATAGTGATATTTTTTTTTAACCACTGAGTTTTCTATTGCAAAACAGCTACAGCAAAGCCATTTTTGATTCTATTCTCACTCCCACCGGCACTGCCGCCCACATTTATATTTCATGAGGAAGTGTATTACCTCGGGAGAAGAGGACGGAAGTGGCTACAGAGACAGGAAAATGGAAGGATGGAGCAAATGGCCTTTTATTTCTTTTTTGGCCTGTAGCCATTTTTTTTAATCAGTAGGGGGGGAATAGATGATAGGAGCTTTTCATCCATATATTTTCTTACCACTGGTATGATAACATTGAAGAAGGAAAATGGGAAACTCTGAACTTTGACCTCGAGCAGAACTGTCATAAAGCGCCTGAAAAATAGCATAAGCTGCCCCCTGGGATATTGGCTCGGCTTCTAAAATCTTAAAACCAAAGAGAGTTTGTTCCCCTTCTTCTCACTCGCTTTGTTGTGGAGCTTGTTTTGCACAGGATCAGAAGCTAAATAAAGACCAGCAATGACAGCTTAACCCAACAAAAATGAATCATGTTGGCCACAAAGGAGTTCTGGCTCTGCACAACACCATTCTCTGCCTCCTGGCTGATAAAAAAAGAGGATTTTGCCACCTCACATGTGCTGTATATACGTTATGCAAATCTATTAGAAATGAGCTGATTTGTGCATCTATGGGACTTTCCATTCCGCTGTCAAAATGGGTGTGTCTGAGGAGAGGGAATCCTTTGCTGTACAGGTACCAAGTCGCATCAGATCTGAAAGTGTTTCTACCTGAGTTCTGGACACAAGCTCTGCAAAAGCCCCCAAAGATTAAATTTAGGGCTCCAGGAAACTGAACAGTCCCTGGAGTCCCTGAGGCCAGGATAGAGAAAAGCAAGGGGAACAATGAATGTGTTAGGAACATATGCACTCAGTCCATCCTGCCCTCCCCTATGTGGATATGCCAGGGACTGAATTTGGAATTTTTTATTGCAAAGTGTGTTCTTTCATGGATCTACATTCAAAGGTTCTTTCCCCTCATGGATTGCTTTGTTTTTTGCTATTATCTCCTACTTAATCAATATCTAGATGTCGTATCCCTTTGACTTCTAATATATTTGAAATGAAAAACAGATTCATAATTTTCCATTGTGTGTGTGTGTGTGTGTGTGTGTGTGAGAGAGAGAGAGAGAGAGAGAGAGAGAGAGAGAGAGAGAGAGAGAGAGAGAGAGAGATACATGGCCACGTTTTTATGGTGCAGTTGTTGCTTTACATTTCATAGCGATGACTTCCAAACTTCTGAAATTACTTCTTAGATTCTCAATTTACCCAAAGAGAAAAGTCAAAATATCCCAGCATCCAGGGCATGCTGTTGTAAATGTATGGTCCAATATTCTCTGCATATTCAATATTTCAGAATGGCAAATACAGAAATGTGGCTTTGCCATTGACATAGTAGATGTTAGCTCCTTGATTCAACTATTGTTCTTTTGCTATTTCATCCACAAAGCAATAAACACCAAATGCAATTCTTAAAATAAATGTTGGGTTTTTTTAAAAAATCTATCAAGCTTGAAATTTAATTTATTCTAATTGGTTTGGTTCAATCCTGAAAATTGAATAGCAATTTAAAAACTGACAGACGCTCACTCTAATTTCATATTTCTTATAAAAATGGATTTCTTTTTTTTAAACTCCACTTAATTCTATGTTAATTTAGTTCTTTGTATCCTACATATATAAGCAAGCATTATGGATGGCAGCCTGTGATACTGATTATATGTAGAAATACATTCATTATTTATTGGCTCTCCACATGCTTATATATCTACAGTGGTTAAGCCCAACATAGTAAATGGTCATCTCTATTTATTCTGAATCCGATTCTCATGGTGGGGGAGTGGTGAATTAACTTTTGCGCAGAACATTTATGAAGAAAACAAATAGCGAATACAAAACTGCCAACACTATTTGCCTTTGATAATACCTCATTTATTTCCTCCAGGCCTATGCAAACAAGTAGTGTGATGCCACTTCTTATGAAATTACTGCAGAGCATCTCTTCTCCTTGCCTGTGCTCAACAGTAAGAAACAGCCCTCATGTCCCCATCCATAGGGATGCCCACCACCAAGGACAGGTGATGGACCAAACAAGGAGAAGGTCCCAGGGCTCCAGAGAGACAGGAAGACAAGGCAGGATCATTACCTTGGAGAGAGTCTAGAGTGTCAACTGATCCTAAAGCTGAGGCAGTACATACAAGCTGTCTTAGCAGTGTCCTGGAGTAACGGACAAAACTTTATAACCTGGGCTAGATATTCGTTGACTAGAGCAGGGGGTGAGGAATATTTTCGGCTCTGGGGAGTCAGATCTTTATCTGGTCTCACTCCATGGGCCAACTTTGGCAGGTGGGCAGGGTAACCCACCTATCAGTCACGTGACATGACAGACAGGTAGTTCCCCCCATGTCAGAGACATGGCCGGCAGAGAGGAGTCTGCAGAGGGGGAGCAAGAGGCAGAGGAAAACAGCACAGAGCTGCTGGAGGCAGGAGGCAGGTGGTAGGAGGGGGTTGGATTCAGCTCCAGAGGAGGAGGAATTGGCTGCACCTGAGTCTCCAAGAAGTAGGAGGCGGAGCAAGCGATTAGAACAAAGGAAGACCAGCAGGAGGCAGGGGAGGATGTGGCGTATATCTGGCCTTGGGAGGAGCCGGAAGCCAGTTGAGTCAACTGACTCCAACAGTGAGGAATGAGTTGTGGGAGCTCGGAGTGCTGAATGCCTGTTATTGCTAAATAAACCTCAACTAGTAAAACTGCCAGCGTTCCGTGTCTTGTGTGAGAGAAGTGCTAAACCTGACACCCTACCACCTGTCAAAATCCCTTTCCTTACTTCAGCAAATGAACAATCAGGAGCCCACTTCAAGCTCTCAATTATCCATTTGAAGCCCCATCCTGATGCTATCTAGGCATGATATCAGGGGTAGGTGGTTGGCTGTGGCTTCCCAAAATTTCATTGGCCAAGTGGGGAGGGTTGGCAGGCCATACCTGGCCTGTAGGCTGGAGATTCCCCACCTCTGGAATAGAGGCTCTACTCCCTGCATGCTGCATCTAGCTTCTTCTGGACTCTAGGGTTTGAAGCTGTAGGATAGCTGCTCAGGACTATCCTGATCCACTCTAAGGAATCTGTGAAGCAATAATCAGAGTAGTACTAGTGTCTCCTCAGGGTTCAGAGGAGCAGATGAGAGTTCTGGTGCCTATATTTCCCTCTGTGATGGACCATGGAATGAATCCATCTTCCCTTCAGAGCTGCTATCAAAGGACTCTGACACCACTACATGCACCATGAGCACAGACAAGCTGGTTTCTCATTCACTGCAATGGCAATCCATCTGCTGAAATTTGTAACACAAGGGTAGTGAAAAGTGAGCAACATCTGGACAAAGACAAATGGTGGTGGGTCTCCATTGAAAGGTGGCTCTCACCATGGGAGTAGCCAGGGGGGGCAACTCCCACCCCCCCAGATCAAGCAAAACAATAGAAATACTTAGCTCGCTGACCAATCACGGCAGTTCTTTCACCCTAACAAAAGTCCTGGCCCCCAACAAAAATCCTGGCTATGCCCATGGCTCCCACATAGGTACCGTGATAATCATCACCTGAAAGAGTTGCATGGAGTGCCTCAAGGGACCACAGAATCTCTTTAATCCACCCAGACTCTTTGCAAATAAATCTAACAACACATTGCCAAAGCAGGTATGAAACGTAGTCCAGAACCATCTTCTTTAGAAACCCGATACGCTTTTAAACTCCATAGGCCTCCCATTAGCATACTCAGGAGATCTAAGTAATAACTTTTCTCAATCAATTAGCTCATTTGGAGAATATTCAGATCTCCACCTGCATCCTGAACCAAATCAGTGTTTCTAAGGCTTGTTTAGAGTTGAATTATAATTGTTTTAAAATTCTTTTGGTGCCAGATCCTATGGGCAAAATAATTCCCCCCATTCTGCTCCTGTCTTGTGTCAGACTTGCACATTTCTGTCTAGCACAAAGTTATGGGATGGGGAGCTTTGCTGAAACTTCTGACTCAAAATTCCAAGTGAGTCCTAATCAGAACTAAGACGATGAACCTTCCATGTTAGATATTTGGGTGGTAGAAACATAAACATTACTATTGCATAGTAATGTTGGAATGAGCATGTGTATTTCACTTAAAAAGGCAATTTTTAATGAAATAATGCATCATTTTTAGATAAGTCAGCTTTAGCGGGATCAGGCCAGCAGCTCATCTAGTTCTATATCCTGTTCCCACAATGGCCAACTAGATATCTATGCAAGACTGCCAGAAGCTATTGATAGCCTTTTCCTGAATTTATTCAAGCATGTGTTTGCAAGAAAGAAAAACAAAAAGGAAGGGTCAAACAAGAGCAATCCCCCTGCCTGTTGATTGTTCCAGAAAAAAATAATGCATTTATATACCAGTGTATCTGGTTTAATACTTTATTATTTTTTGTCAACTGTTGAACCCTGCAAGCAATAGACCTGTGTTTAGTTTCTCTAAATACTCACCCATCACACAAGAGATTTAAAGGAATATTAATATCAAGTGGAGTATTCTGACATAAAGTGATTTGGCGTGGGAGGCAAATTACAGGTTGCCTACAGAGGTCCCATTAAGTCAGTTAATTCAATGGGCCCATCCTAATGTAGCAGCAACTGAATTCTCCTCGACCCCAGAGGTAAAACTATAGCCAAGATTGCTCCTTACTGATCACATGTCCTTAGATAAGGCTATGAAAAGGTATAATTGAGATGTAATAATTCTCTGAACTGTACCTACTCTTCACTCAGTAGTTCTATACCAAGGATAAATACAATTATGCATCTATATAACACTTATATGTGGAAAATTGGCCATATTAAATATGTCTTATATGATAGCATACCTTTGTAAACTGGAAATATTTTCTAGTAAAAGTTGTATTTTGAGGCGTATACATTAGTGTAAAAGCAGAAGGTTATCCACCATAATCATTTATTGCTAATATTCCTAACCTTGTACCATTGATTAATATTTGGGTCAAGTGCATATTGCACTACATTGCCTTGTGGCATCAGGCAGTAAAAACAATAGGGGTAACAAAATGGATGCAACACAATGCACCGAGTTAAAAAGAAGAGAGAACGCAATTTGCCAATCAATACACTAATCCATTTGTTGAGAAGGAACGGATCAATCAGAAGGTTGATTTATTTCTTCCCTTACTGAAATAAATGCGGTTCTTCATCACCGCATCTCATCAGAGATGAGTCAATCCTGAAAATGTCAGTAGCTGAGGCCTGGATTTCACTGAAATGGGAAAGTTGCATCTGGGCTGTACCAATTCAGACTCCAGGGCTAACGTGACAGAATGATTCCACATGAATATATATATGAAGAGAAGAGTTTGGACTTCACTCCCCTTCAGGAGTCTCAAAGCGGCTAACAATCTCCTTTCCCTTCCTCCCCCACAACAAACACTCTGTGAGGTAAGTGAGGCTGAGAGACTTCAGAGAAGTGTGACTGGCCCAAGGTCACCCAGCAGCTGCATGTGGAGGAGCAGAGACGCGAACCCGGTTCCCCAGATTACGAGTCCACCATTCTTAACCACTACACCATGCTGGCTCTCTCTCTATATATATTCCATATATATATATATATATATATATATATATATATATATATATTCCAAAACAGAGAAAACTAGCATGTCAGAGAGAAGGCTGGACTAGAACCATTATCCATTAAATCTAGTTTTCTATGTAGAAATTCCTTCCTTCCTTCCTTCTTTTTCTTATTTAACTGTATAAGCCGCATCTGCAGTCTAAAGTAGTGTAGCCTAGTCCACATCATCAAGAACTAGGCATCATTCAAAGGTGATTTCCTTACATAGTATGTATAGATTTTGCCTCTAATGAACAACTCTGGACTATCTTTTGCTTAGTCTTTCTTGGAGTGCACTCTGAAGACCAAGGGCACAATCAGTTCCGCAAAATGGTTCCTCAATTCCCCATCGGGAGATTGCTTTTTTAACTTGAGGAAACAAGGCTAGGGTTGAGATCGGTCTTCTTTCTTTAAAGAGCTGAGTGTTGTTCTAATAAGCAGGTTCTGAGTCTGCTCCTATATATATATATATATATATATATATATATATATATAGTAACCTAGAGGAATAAAATGCCCAGCTTTCAGTAAGCAAAGCTTGAGGATGGGGCATGAAAGCTGGATTCCAAAGTCCTTATCACACCTTCACAATTAGTTTATCTCTGGCAGGGATAATGTAAGTCGTACAGTCAGATGCCAGCTCTTAACTCAGTTTTGTATTGTAATTGTCACATGAAGATTTTCCATGCCAAGTTTGTTTTCCAGCTATCAGGGCATGGATCCCACCCCAGTGGCTCGTCTGGATATTTTGAGATGACTCACTGGGAAATGAAAAAGGATGGGCAGCAATGTGTCAACATGGCCTTGTTCTCAGTGTTTCACACCCACCTGATAAAACACACATACCTCCGGATATTTAACTATCAGCAATTAATGCGCTGGCATAACATCCTCAGTCCTGCCCTTTTCCTGTTCTCCCCTGTCCCTCCCATTGCTTTGTGGAGAGCTGTAAAAAGTATATGAATTGTGTGAGAGAGCCAAGCACCTCATGCATGAAATCCATACAGCCAAATAGCATGCTCCAAAATGCTTGCAGTGGGTATCAAAACATGCCTACCTGAGACTTCTTGACGCTTTATATGAGAGTACACCAAGACTTGCAAAAAGAGTTGAGTCCACTTTTAGCTGGTATCATGGGGCCTCCCAGTGATTTAATGGCACATTAACAGCTGAGGACTTTGTTTTAAACCTCACTTTGAGACACCAGAGGTTGTGCTACCATTGGAGGTGACAAAGGGAGTCGGGGCAGTGCTGAAGAGAGAGATGGACATTTTCCTTTTGTGATGGCTGCAGAGGCAGAAGCTGCCTTACTGGTTCATCTATCTCAGCACTGTCTACACACTGAAGGAAGATTGGGGATGTCTGAAGGTCCCATGGAAATGGCAAATGGTACTGGAAATTGCGTCAGCCATTTGCAAACGGGAAAGGAAACCAGATGGGTGAATAGGATTGGCATTTGCAGCCATCATTTTTCTTCACTCCTCAATTCACTGTCATGTTTTCTTAGTATGTTATTGATCCTTCCCTCCTCCCCCCCCACTGCATTGAATGATGTGCAATTACATAACAATGATAGAATGAATTATGCTATTGAATTTGGCAGTGAGGCAATGTTGTGAACAGAGAAATGAATAACACTGTTGTTGTTTTTTGTGGAACCCAAACTGTAGTGGGATAGGAAAGGTGCTGCATGTGGCAGAAATGAGGCAAAAAATGCCTTTTGATGGCCAGTGGGAAGATGTGAGAGCCATCTATTTACACCAAGCATCACAGCACTGCAACATCCACTAGTACAAGGTGTCTGTGATGTTGCACTGTGTTTGTGGTCTGTGCAACCCATCCCAAGAAAGTGTTAATAAAGCATGTCTTTCAGACGAAACTGTCTGTTGCCTCAGGTCACTATGACCCAGACTGAAGCCCATCTCCCTGAGTGTTGGGGATACATTTAGAGCATTGCCCTTGAAATGTCACCATATTATTGTCTGTGGTTGCAGCTGACTCGGCTGCATTCCACTCAGCCAGAAAGGCTTTGTGAAGAGTCAATTTTTAAATTGCTTTCTGAAAGCTCAGGTATGCATTTGAGTTAGTAGGGCCAGAGAAAATGTTGCTAGGCTGCCCAGATCACTGGTAAAAAGGACAGAAAGATGGTTTACCTGCATGCAACTTTCCCTCCATCCTTCTAGTAGTACTTCAACTAGACTTCCCTCATTTGTACAGAGATGCTTCATCATTTGCCCACAAAAGTCCAGCTGCTGTTCGATCCGCTTCCACAATGTAAAACAGTGGTGCAATGAATGAAATGTTCCCCTTGATGATGGCTTGCGGAAGTGTTATGTCTAAGGTACTTCCTGAAATTCTTGGAAACTCATAAACCTACTTCCTGGTCTTGTCATTACTTGTGGAACTCAAGACTGTAAACTGAAAGCCATTGAAGCCCTGACGCATTTGCTCTACTTTTTCCTTTTATCATAAGGTTTATGATAGTAAGCTTTGGGAAATGGTTTTCCTTCCTCAACAGTTTTAGAGGGAATTCCAAAATCCATATCCGGGGAGACCCTTTATTAGACCAAACAAAACGTCACGAAAATAGCTGTGACTCTTCATTGAGCTAGATGATAAGCCAAGCCAGGCAGGGGTTGGGAGAGAGTGAGAAACTTAGCTGCTGGGTAAACCATCAAGTCTCCAACTGATAAAGGACTTAAGATGGAATGTGGAAGGAGGTAACAGACATTCAAATTAAGCTCTGTTAGGTACTATCTAGCAGACTTTGCACAGGCCCCAAGATTTGGCTTCTATCTGTACATTTTTAGAACTTCTGATTTGTTTCTGAACCACTCTGTTCCCTCTCCACTTTGATCTGTGTTTTTGGTGCTAAGCCATGGGTAGGCAAACTAAGGCCCGGGGGTTGGATCTGGCCCAATCACCTTCTAAATCCAGCCCACGGACGGTCTGGGAATCTGTGTGTTTTTACATGAGCAGAATGTGTCCTTTTATTTAAAATGCATCTCTGGGTTATTTGTGGGGCCTGCCTGGTGTTTTTACATGAGTAGAATGTGTGCTTTTATTTAAAATGCATCTCTGGGTTATTTGTGGGGCATAGGAATTTGTTCATATTTTTTTTCAAAATATAGTCCGGCCCCCCACAAGGTCTGAGGGACAGTGGACCAGGCCCCTGCTGAAAAAGTTTGCTGACCCCTGTGCTAAGCTGTTCTGTATAAAACAAAGCACTGTGGGACAGATTCAACAAAACCGTTGTGCTTGTGGGAGCCAACGTAAAACGTTGTGCTAGTGCAATGGGCTCCCCCCGCCCCACCTCTCTTCCATCTCTCTGTGTTTCCCAGTCCTCTGAAATTGGCTGTGAGGAGTTGGGAGAACCCCTGGAACAGCACACAGGGAGGAGACGGAGGGTCATTCCACCTAGCAAGCAGAAATACTTGTGCTGATTGATTGCTTATAATAGCACTGCACTGAATTCCACCCATTGTTTTCCTGTTCATTCTGATCTTTCATTCTGGTGACTCTTTTTGTTCCCTGATAAGCTTTACAGGCCTCATAATACACCTCTGCAGATCTTTGATAACTCTTATGGTCCGAGACTAACTAGGTTTCTATTTCACCATGGCCTGCTGGGAAGGAGCTGGTCCTTCATCTTTTTTTGGGGGGGGGGACACCAGCTGTTGCTAGGTCTGTCTCCATCCTTAGGCAAAATATATAGTTTACTTGCTAGGAACCTTTTTTTTTTAATGGTGATGTAACACATCACTGAAACCACTCTATTTCTTCAGCTGCGCCTACTGCTTAGCTTGCCCCTTTTATCTCCACTCTAAAAACAGAAGATAGACTGGCTTGCTATCTTTGTGAAAGCTTTGCCCTAGTCTGCAGTGGTGGAAAGAAATGAGAAAAAGAAAGGTTTAATCTTTCCCAGTGGACAAAGCTTTGTTTGTTAGATTCAGACATTGGCTGCTCGCCTGTAGCATGTGGACTGCACCTAAATTGCATTCAGTTGCAGGCCGAGGCTCTTTTCAGCCTTAGCTGAGACATATTACTGCAGCAGCTCCTGAAGATCCAGAGACTGGAATAAGTGCTCATGCAGGAGAACATAAAATATTGCCTGCCAGTGACTGATGTCTTCAGGGGCCACAGCGATGTTCAAAACACAGGAAATAAAATGGCAAGCTGACAGCTTTAGTTGGCTTTGACCAATAGATCCCATTGGTCTCGTAAGTGCAAGTCAATAAAAGGATTACAAGAATTTAGGGTCCAGATTCTTTGCCCATCACAAAGACAACTGGAGATGGTGGCGAAGAGAATAGTATCGTAGAGACAGTAACTTTGCTGCTGTTGTCCTACTGAAAGAATGTCCCTGGTGAGCATCCTAAATAATCTTTTATGTTGGCATTATTTGCATTAATAAAATAAGACCTTAAATTGAATTATTATAGAGTATAGCACCCTACAGATATGGCTACGGGTCTCTTCATTTCCCTTGTCATTCTTCCTTTCTCTGTTTCTGTGTCAACCTCTCACTTCTTCTGCCTCTCTTTCTCGATCTCTCCTACTCCTTGACTGTCTTATGCTCTGTGCTTCGCAGACATGCCGTCCCACAGGCCAGCTGTCCCACACATCCACATCCCTGGGGTTTCTGTCACATTCGGCCCACTCTGCGGCCAGTTATCTCTGTTCAGTGATGTGATCACCAAGTGACAATGGCCACAATTGGGGCTGAAAATTTCGTCATTGGTGTGGGCTGGACTAGTGCCATAGAGTAGGGCATTGGGTAGGTACAAGAAGATACAGGCATCTGTGCCTCAAGATCCTGACTCACTCAAAATCCTGATTCTGGCCTCATGATTTGAGCAAGGAGAGTGCTAGGTAAACTCATTCAGGAGGAACACCAAGGGTGGTTCCAGATTTGCAGCATTTTACTAGAGGGCAATGAAACTGGCAGAACAGGACAGCAAGCAAAGGAACATCCGTCTTTAGATGAGTGAGGTGCCGATGCACTTAAGATCTACAGTTAAGCACTTAAGATCTTCCTTCCTAGTCAGATTGAAGGCAGCATGGCAACTCTGCTTGCCCTTCACCCCATAAGTCACAACCAACTGAAGTTAGCCTGCTTGCTATATGTTCCCTGACTGGCTGGGATTACCTAGTCAGCGATAAGAGGATGCAGTTTTGAATGATGGCAGTGAAGGACCTGCTGAGAGGGCCAGAGAACAGGCATGAACAAGCGGCTTTGTGTAACATTTGCTTTCCTTCCCAGGAATAGTGGACTTTCAGAGTAACTTGAACGATGCAACGAGGGTGATGAGTAGTGGCGGCAGCTCTCTCCTTGCCTGAACCATTGAGTGATGAGATGGTTGGAAGAGGATCTTGAGGTACAGTGTCTGCAGCCTTCCAGGTCACAGCTGCTGGAAGGCTGCTTCTCCCATGGTGCTTCATTAAGAGGCAACTACATTAGCCAAGGGATGCGGGTGGCGCTGTGGGTTAAACCACAGAGCCTAGGACTTGCTGATCAGAAGGTCACGGTTCAAATCCTCACGACGGGGTGAGCTTCCATTGCTCGGCCCCTGCTCCTGCCAACCTAGCAGTTCGAAAGCACATCAAAGTGCAAGTAGATAAATAGGTACCACTCCGGCGGGAAGGTAAACGGCATTTCCATGCGCTGCTCTGGTTCGCCAGAAGTGGCTTAGTCACGCTGGCCACATGACCCGGAAGCTGTACGCCGGCTCCCTTGGCCAATAAAGCGAGATGAGCGCCGCAACCCCAGAGTCGGCCATGACTGGACCTAATGGTCAGGGGTCCCTTTACCTTTACTTTACATTAGCCAAAGCTTAGCCACCCTGCAAAGGGCACAATGAGTGTATAAACCTTGATTCTCACAAAAAAATATGTCTTCAGAAAAATACCATGCAGAAAAGTGAGGGCACAAGTGCACTTTAAGTGACGGTAAGTCAACCCGGTTTCAAATTACCACCTGTTGTCTTGACAACACATTAAAAAATTAAGTATAATTCCAAAGCCGTGGGCTACTTAAATTTTTATAGCTCATTCTCCCTTGAAATAGCACTGCACAGTGTCTATCAAAAAGCCAGTCATAATAGCTGTAGGCTACTTTCCAAAAATAAAACAGCAGTCTGAACCTGTCAGCACTCTGCTAATGCCACGTTCTGCAGAGACTCTTCCAAAGCTTCAGCACTCAGCCTAGAAGGAGCCAGGATGCTATACAATGCAAGATGCAACAAGATCGAAACCCGATACGATGCCTAGGGCACTATAGTAGAGAACACCACTGTTTACATCTGCCTTCCCCAACCTGGTGCCCTCTGGATGTTGTTGGACACCCCCCCAACTCCTATTGGCCCTAGCCAATGTGGTTAATGGTCAGAGATGATGGAGGCTACCAGGATAGGTAAGGATAACTTGTATCAGAAAGCACGGTATATAGCACTGTAGAGAAGCTGCCCAGAGAAAATGCCTTGGACTGATATTGAATTTCAGGTTTTATTTCCAGAGGACATAATGACCCAGCTATATTGACTTATTAAGCCAGAAGTTGGGATATGGATTCATCATTTGGGACAGATGGAGTGTAGCAAGCAAATCAATGTCACTTAGCACAACAAAGTGTTGTATTATGGGGGCAGTGTGTGGCACTTTTATTATAGCACTGAGGTCACAGATGCTAGTGCAAATATTTAGGATCAGAGTGAAAGGCTGGAACCTACTGACAATCTATACTGCTTTGCCAATCAGGAGCAGCACAGGGTTTTGAGAGCTGTGTGGGTGCAGCAGAAAGCATGTTGTATCGATCCTAAGAATTTGTTTGTTGGCAAATCAAAGCTAAGGGCCATGCCACTAGGAGTCCTTCAATGTCTGCAATCCTGTAAGTTGCACAGGAATAGGCACCAGAGAACTCAGCGGATATTCCTTCCACATAAACAGTTCTAATATCAGTCTTTCAGGTAACATGCTTTGTCTTATACCATTTGTAAATGAATGAACGTGCAGGTTGTATATTATCACTATTACTTGCATTCCATTACTTGTTGAGCCCCATTCATGCGTAATTATATGTGGAGTTGAATAAATCTATGTAGGTGTAGCGCTCACAAGTCCTGCCGCCACCCCAAATCTCTATGTCCCCACAAACTCCACTTCTGAGCGTAAATTGAACATCTTTAGAAGCCCCTGTCAGACCTTCATATTTAACATGTGAAGACAGGAAGTGGAATCAGCAATGGTGTGAAGGGTGGTGCATAATCTCCTGTGGCCCCCACACAAGTTATTTAGCCCCTGTTCTACTAATGCTTAAAGGGGGCTTTTATGCTGATTATCTTGCCTTCCACCATAGGAAAACTATATTCTTTCTGTTTCACGTGCATGCATGCGTTTATTCACTATATATGATCACAATTTAGGAATGCAGGAGATGAAGTTCCACTGCTTATTAATGGAAATTTAACCTAAATTCAAATGTTAAAAGCACTCTTCCCCCACCTCCCCCACCCCCCACATACACTTAATTTGTCTAATTTTCCCAGTGACTTTCCGCTAAGTGCTGTTTTTGCCTGCAGATATATTCCTCTAATTCACTTTTTATAGTGGAACCAAGACTGCTATGTCACCCAAGCACATCTGAAAGCCACACTTGCAGCCTCATTGCTCTGTGGCTCAGCTTCTTAATCTGGGAATACAAACTCACTCCATGGAAGAAGAATAACAACCACTACATGAGCACCTTAACCATGCACATGGCCATATTTAGGTTTGATGAGGCCGATCGGAAGGTTGGCGGTTTGAATCCCCACCACGGGGTGAGCTCCCGTTGCTCGGTCCCAGCTCCTGCCAACCTAGCAGTTCAAAAGCATGTCAAAGTGCAAGTTGATAAATAGGTACCAATCCAGCAGGAAGGTAAACGGTGTTTCTGTGTCCTGCTCTGGTTTCGCCATAAGCGGCTTAGTCATGCTGGCCACATGACCCAGAAAAACTGTCTGTGGAAAAACGTCGGCTCTCTCGGCCAGTAAAGTGACATGAGCGCCGCAACCCCAGAGTCATTTGCAACTGGACTTAACTGTCAGGGGTCCTTTACCTTTACTTTTAAGCTACTGAAGGTAATGGGGCCCTTTATATGTCCAGCTGTCCTTTGTCAACAACAAATTGTCACTGTTTTTCGTGCTGAAAATATGCTATGTGGTAATTTATGGACCTAATAAGTATTTAAAGCCATTTGCACATAACAAAATATGTATTTTATCAAAGTAATTGTTGAACTGAAGTACAGTTAAGAAGTATATTAATAGTGAAATTTTTGGGGGACCCCCAAGAGAGTGGGGCCCTAAGCTATAGCTTGTTTACCTTATATGTAAATCTGGCACTGACCATGCAACTACTGGTAGATATCAGCCCAGGTAAGCCAGGCTGTGGATACAGAAACTACATTTCTGAGGCCATTTTGGCTTCTCTGAGAGTAGCGACTCCAAGCATCATAAACAGAGGGAAGCTAATGAGAATCTTTCCTAGCTGCCTGACCAGGTCTAACAAGGGGCTTGGGGCAGGGGGAGAAATTTTCCTGAGTAAGACCTGTGGGGTGGGGTGGGGTAGAAACTCGATTCAGTTTGCAATTAAAAGCAAAAGGTTCTTGTGCACTGAAACAACACAAGAACCAAAGCACAGCCACCCTTTGAAAATCACACTTCTTCTAATTTTGCAATGTAGGTTTCTTGCCAAGTAATGTGTACACAAATGCATATACTGGGGTAATGTGTGCATAGAAATGCATATATTACTGAAAATAACATACAGGAAAGCATTACAATAGTGGAAATGTGAATATTAGGGAAATGTTTATGAACTTTCATAAGGACTTTTATTTTTATTTTTTTAAAACTGATGTGAAAATGTAGGTATCTGGACAATTTCAGTCACCACATTCCTATTTGCTCCCAGCCACTGTGTGAATAATGGTAGCCAAACTCACCCGTCACAAATTGTCTAGATTCAGAATTCGTGTGTGTGTGTGTGATCCATAGCTTTTGGCTCAATTTTAAATATTATTGTAGTTAATTGCATCTAAGGACAAGTCCACTGAAAAAGAAGCTTGCTATACAAGCAGCATAATGTGGAACAAAAGGGATATCTGGAAAGTAGACTCACAAAAGCATTGGATAATTTAATTTATTGGTCTGTTGCATTCATGTTATCATCTAATTATCTAATTTATACATGTAAGAATGCAAATGCTGCATGAAGAGAAATAACAGAAATAATTGTAGCTGACAAAGCTGTCTCTAATCTTCCACAGAGAATGTCTCCCCCACACCCTTTTTATTCTCAAGTTATATTTTATTTTTTAAACACACGTATGAGGAATCTCCCAGTGTAGGACAGAAGTGAGTGCATCTCACATATATCTCAACTAATGGCCTTCATTATAGGGAGAAAGTGCTGATAGGATTTAGGTGAAACCAGCTTCACCAGCAGTTCCCGTATTACAGCAACACACACACACACACACACACACATTAAAAAAAATAACCAGAACTTGCATATCACAGAATATAAAGCAGGCATCTCAGTGTTAACTTACAATAACACTCTCCATCTTGGTTGGTTAATTAAATTAACTTAATGAATTAATTATATTTCACTAAGCTTTTCAGCACATACTGTTAGGTGTGTTGTGGCAAAATACTGAATAAAGCTTTAAATGAAAAAAAGAAATATGAGCATTCAGGAGAAGTGGCCTGTTTTTGTACTGATCTAGCAAGCTTAGCTTAGTCTTTCATACCTTCCAACTTTTCTCTGATGAAAATAGAGACATCCCATTCCATAATGATAATTTTACTATTTATACCCCACACATCTTACTAGGTTGCCTCAGCACTCTGGGAAGCTTCCAACATTTATAAAAACATAATAAAACATTAAACTTTTTTTTAAAAAAATCAAAATATTGGATTGCCTTCAGACAGCTCAGGGATTGGATAACTCCATACCCTCCAACATTTCTCCAATAAAAATAGGGACATCCTAAGGAAAAGCAGGAGATTCCAGGGTCAAATTAGAAACCAGGATGGCTTCTCTAAATCAGGGACATCACTCGGAGGGGCTGGTCTTTATAGGCTGTAGAAATGTCTAGGAAAGCATAAGGAACAGGAACAAACCACATTTCAAAGTATGGGTGGGTGGGTGGAGTAGCTATAAAAATGAATGTCTTTCACTCAAAAAGGGAGCATTGACAGATGTATCCTTCATTCTTATCCATTCTGACTATGCATAAAAACTTCGTTTTTAAATAACACTATTAGTGCATACAGTGGTACCTCGGGTTAAGAACTTAATTCGTTCCAGAGGTCTGTTCTTAACCTGAAACTGTTCTTAAGCTGAAGCACCACTTTAGCTAATGGGGCCTCCTGCTGCCACCACATGATTTCTGTTCTCATCCTGAGGTAAAGTTCTTAACCTGAGGTACTATTTCTGGGTTAGCGGAGTCTGTAACCTGAAGCGTCTGTAACCTGAAGCGTCGGTAACCTGAAGCGTCTGTAACCCGAGCTACCACTGTATTTATCCAAAGCCCACCTTTGTTTTCTGCTGGTTCCAGGTCTCTCTCTCTCTCCCCAGGAAACCTGTCCACCATGCATAAGGGCTAATTTTGTAATAAGAAATGGCATCACTTCTGCATTGTATCTATGCATAAGTGTAACTTTTTAAAAAGGCCTCTCTCTTCCATACCCTGATGCTGAATGCAGCAGGCAAGTCCTAAACTTGTACAGGTGGTGTTACTCATAGTAGATCTTTTGAAATTATACATGTTCATTCATTTCAATGGGTCTACTCTGAATGAAATCTAGTTGCATACCACAAGATTTAGTGGGAAAATCTAGTAAAATCTAGTTGCGCAGTTAAGAATGACACTCTTAGTAGACTTCTACTCGGTGGTTTCCATTCCTCTGCCAAATCACTGGAGACTGAGGATATGAATGATCCCTGGGATGCAGTCCAGCTTTTGCCCCCAGTAGTCAGGGAATCCTGGACTGCCCTGCACCTGACACACACCTGGGATCACATCCTATGGTGCAGGGCCCTTCTGGCATTCCCTTTGTTGTGTGGGGGCCACTTTGGTTTGACTCCTTCTTCCATCATGATAGGTCAAATAGATGGAGCCACAATAGGAGTCCTTCCCTTGCCAATGTCACCCATCCCCAAATCTGGGACAGTTGATCAGTGAGAAGGAGTGCAGCATAGATTCCTCTTGTGTGTCCTTCTGGAGATTCCAGAAATATTTTTGGCACAAGAGGGAGCTGCTCTACAGGAATTGCTTTGCCATGGAAGGCACGCCATAAGAGGCTCACATTCTGTAAGGCAGGGGTGAAGAACTTATGGCCCTGCAGGTGTTGTTGGAATACAACTCCCATCATCCCTGACCATGAATGATGCTGGAGTCTAGTAATATCTGGAAGACCACAGATGTACCATTGTTGCTGTGAGGCTGGGGCTGGGAACCTCCAGCCTGCTGGCCTAATTAGTTGGATCATGAGGCTGCTCTGGCCAAGACACACCCAAATATACGAGGTCAGGTGCTGGGCAGGTAAAAATGTGACTGGGTCAAAGGATGGTTACAGGCACCACTGATCAGCTGAGTGATGGTGTTTGCTATCAACTAACCAACAGTATAAGGGGACTCAATTCACAGTGAAGCTCTTCAGAACTTAAGAAATGGCTCAGCAGTTACCACAGTAAAAGTGAAGGGATTGGGGTGTCAGGAACGGAAAGCAGAAGAGATTCATCTCAGCCTTATCTGTGGTTTTCATCTTCTTTTTTTTATAAGTTTCTCTGGGGTCCTTTCAGGGTTTGGTCATTTGTAATGTTTGCGCGTAAAACTGCCTGTAGTACTGAAACATACAATTCTGAATAAGTGATTTCTGCTTCATGTGCTTTGATCGGTACAATCCAGAAAGAGTGTGAAAATAATTTTGTCCACATAAAAAGCATTACCTTCGAAACAGTAGCTACACGTAATAGCTGCATTGTGACTTCATTTAAGGATTTGCTTTCCCCCACTGCCTTTTCAAGGTGCATTTATGTTGTCCTAGCTCTCCATGAATTGAAAATTGACCCCAATATTTCTTTGAGAGCAAGTAGCAATACTGCTCCAAGCCCAATTAATGAAATGCTTATTATTTAGACATATACATTCTGCCTTTGGGGCATGTTTTATACTACTGTCTCTTCAGGAAATGGCAATAGTTAAGGAAGATCGCTATGCTGATGGCTGTAATATATTTTCCTGATCTCATCTACTGTCAGCCTTTAACACGCATGCTTTTTTAACAGTCACACTTTTTAACACTCATTCTTTTTAAGCACTCACTCTTCAAGGAACACTGGCTGCTTCAAATATTAAAGTGCCATTAAACTTTGACCATGACACCACACCCCAACCAAGGAGTGTTACTTTGAAAACAGGCAGTTCTGCATATGCAGAATGTCAGGCAACTCCCAAACTGGGAACTTTGTGTCCCTATTCATTTATGCAGCTATTTGTATACTTACTTAATTACAGTTGTTTCTAAGTAGAGCATAGAAATTCAACAAGAGGGGGGGAAAATGAGTTAAAACGAAAAAATCAGAATTCAGTTAAAATTCCCACTGGAATAATAAAAATAAGAGTCTTCAGTAGGCACTGGGAATTCAATGGGGAAGAGGCCTACCTGTCTGCAATGGGAAGAGAAATCCATAAAATTGAGTCTATAATATGGAACACATGGCTCCTGGTAGATATCAGCTGTGCATCCTGGCCATAGGGGATCACCATATATTATCTAATATCAATATGTGAGTATCTGAATCCTCCTCTAGTGCCTTAGGAGTGGGTAAACGGAGACAGACATTAGACTGCACAGGGAGAAATTGGGGGTCACTGAACTGATTTTATCATACAGCAGGGTTGGGGAACCTGTAGCCCACCATTTTTGATCCAGAAAAACCATATTGTATGAAATAATCTGGGTCTCTCTCTCACAGACCCCTATTCAGTACTCTATTCACTGAAACACACTGGCCCCTTAAAGTCAAAGGGGAAGACATTCTAAACAAGTTTAATAGAATAGAAGTTTAATAGAAGAAGAAAAAACTGTACACAAAACATAAGATAAGCAATGTTTTTATCTAAAGATGAGAGGATGTCATAAATCCAAACATTCAAAATGGCTACAGGATGAACAATCTGTGGCATGATCTTCACAACTATATAGTCAGGTATGAAAGAAAGTGTGGCTGATTCCCACATGTAATCAATTCTTTAGTAAACTGACACGATTGACCCGCATTTCTGACAGAACTCTCACACCAAATGATTTGTCTTAGGCATTTATGTCAAGTACAGTATGTCTCACGCATGTGCCCCATACCATATGTGTCAGAAATGCCCTTTGGAAACCCCACTAATGGCTCACAAGAGGATTGTGGAAACAATGGGCTATTTGAACTTTCAAAATATTTCTTTATAATTTACACACTCGGGCAACGAAACAAGGTTGACATAATTCAGACAATAAGGGCTCAGGTGATTGAAATGTCATAAAGGAATGCAATAGCAAGCTAATTGTTAATGGCGTTCTTAGCTCCTTTGAAGTCATTTTCCTCTTAAAAAAACCTGACACATAAATGGTTGTCGACAAGGAGAAGGATGATGCATATAGATGCAGACACACAGGTTAGAGGTTGGATGAATTGCTATCCACTGTCAACCGCAATGAATCTTTCAATCTGTACAAGGCTTACAACGGGGGGGATAAATTCATTTCTGTTTATTACTTAGAAGTGATTGCTGTTATTGCCCTCACAATCAAAGTTATTATTGTATAATCACAGCAGACTGGCTAATGGCATTCAACAGAATTTGTGTCCTTTAGCTATTTGTTTCACAGCTGTTGAAAGTCATTTTTTTATGAACTGCCTAAGACCCAGGCAGATCTTATGTGGCACTGACACAGTCACGTGATTTTGTAGGCTGTTTCACAACTTTTTTGTTTTCTATTTGCAGTTGTGAAAATTTACACCACTTGGTATACTTAAGATCTGAATGACAATGAGTAATCTCTAGATCCAGTTTTGATGAAGGAGTGTATATATGGTGTCCGAGTGTATATGGAAACTTCAGCAGTAGGGATGAAATTTCACTAGTCCTATGGAAACTTATTTACTTTCCCTTGACATTCCTCACGTAGCTTGCTGGAATGGGAGCCTCCAAAATGTTCTTTTAGGCTAAATCTGCTGGCAATGCTTAATAAGCTGTACAAAGGCTTCACCAAGGGCTGACTCTCTCATATCTTCCGTACTCCATTTTTCACACATAAAAGTCACGACAATATCTTACCAAGTTGCCCTTTCTTCCTTCCTTCCCTCTCATGGCCTTTTACCCTATCAAGAACAAAGAAACAAAAGAAGAGAATATCTGAGAAAAAAGTAATTAACAAGAGGGAGATTGCTCCAGCCCTCTGAGGTATTACTCAGTGTTGGCGTTGGAGCTTTGATAGGAAGATGTTACAAGGAATAGTGCGGAGGAGTTGTGGGATATGGTGATGAGCTGAAAATACAAATCAGCAAATATGATGCCTTAGGCGTTTTAGTTCTGTTTTATTAGATGAAACAATGCCAATGGAATTAATCTTAACTGAGACCAATTATTCTGATATAAGCCATGCTATTTCAATAGGGCCACGGGTTATAACTTCATTTGAGCTCTACTGCAGAAGGCTCTGTGTCACAGACGCTTGGGCTCTGGTCACTGACGTCATACTAGGAAAGGCTATTTTGATAAGCTTCAATCCGTGAGGAAAACAAACACATAAGGGGCTAGATGCAGATCAAGTAGACCTACTGAAATCAATGACTGGTATCCAATACTCAAAGAAGAAATGCTGAAACCAATGGACTTGCATTAGTCCATTGGTTTCAATAGGTTTACTCTGAGTTAATCAGATACCACCAACAGATTCCAATGGGTCTACTCAAAGCATGTAAGGCAGGGCAATCCAGGCAATGGCAGGGCATGATGGAGCAATGGCTCCATCACCACATCCACAGCCTCATTGGCCATGCTGGTTGGGGCATAAGGTGGGCAGGCAAATTGCTGCACCAGCTTGGATTGGGCTCAGTGACAGCAACTGATGTTAATGGCACTGATTCAGAATCCATTGGATCTTCGGCTGGCTCAGTCCCTCGGTCTTTTGAGACTTGCAGTGAAGCCACTCTGACTCAGAACCATATATGTGCAACAACAAACAGATGATGGATCTGCACATTCACTTCAACAGAGGGGCCAATTCAAGTACAAAAAATGAATGGGACACCCTTGCTGGCAGCAGAGCATAGCATCCCTTTGAATTATATAATAGTGTACATGAAGCGCAACACAGGAATAATGTGGAGAAAACTTTATTGGGCCCATTATACTAAAACATCTTGTCACTGACTATGTGACATGAAGTATTGTGCATAAATACAATGGATAAAGCACTATGGGGGAGGGGGAGGTAGTGTATGTCCATATTAGATATTTACACCCCATTGCTTGCATTCCTTTGCCGGAGTTAACCAAATGTGAGCTAATACAATGATTATATATGACTCAAATCCATTCAAAGATTGCCCAGATCACATGTAAATAAGACTTGCTACCACACAGGAGTTTTTGCAAAACTGTGATTGGGTCACACAATGCATGTGGATGCCAAACAATGTATTAATGAGTTGTCAAGGTGAAATTCATTTATTTTCCCTTATCACTCACAGAACAGGTGTCCTGTCAGCCTCTTCCAGTCTACACACCAAGAGGGAGACAGACACACACACACACACACACCAAGTGAGAGAGAGAGAGAGGGTGGCGGGGAATAGAGAAAGGTTTGGAAGCCTCATAGCCTTTAGCTGAGAGACGGGGGCAATAACTGATTTCATTTACAACCAAGTAATAACATTCTGTATATGAATGCTGACCTTTACCTATCCAGGTCCTATGCAGCCACCCTCAATCACAATAGGCCACCGACCCAACCCCAAGTTTTGCAGAGGAGAAGGAATTAGAGATGCTATCATGTAACAGGATAGGCTGTGACCCTGCCTATGAATATGAAAAAGTAATTCGAACTTCGAGAGGGAGGGGGCATGATGCATATTAGCAGGCAGTGCAGTACTGCAGACACATACACGTTTATCACAGCTACCAAATGTCTCCTAGTATGTCAAGGATTAATCTGCACAAGAATAGTCAAGCCAGTAAAGTTCTGAAAGCAATTAACTGTCTAGCTTTCAGCCATGCTCTTTCCACAGTCCACATTCCATTCAATTTGGCTTCTGCAGGACTGTGTCCAAAGTTGTTCCTCCAGCCAATCACGTGGAGACTTTATACCAGCTTCATATTTAGCATCTTGCTTGGCAGCCATAGGTTTGCAGACATTCTGTGAAGGCAAATGCGCGGAATTCCACGCATGCAAGTGAATGAGCTGGTGGAAGGCTGCCAGCCTGCTTGGTTTCCACGCTAGCTGCAGAGGAAGGCATGTCTCTACCTCTACAACTAGCACAGAGGGTGACAGAGGAGGGACAGGCCACTCTGTCCCTCATGAGAAGTCTCCTTGGTGGAAGACTTTTTGTTTTTTACAAGCCAGCTAAGAGTCAGTAAACCACATTTCCACAGGCTTCCTCTGGACTATCCCAAGATATTTTTCTGCCACACATAGAATCTGGCCATTCTAGCAGTTGAGACTTACTTCAAATGAGACAGCATTGGACACCATAGCCAAAGGCTGCTGCCACCCTGGCACCTGAGGCAATTGCCTCAGCTGGCCTACTGAAAGGGCCTGCTCTTCATGGTCCACAGGCTAGTATAAACATTTGCATGCTAGTAAAAGGTAAAAGACCCCTCGATGGTCAAGTCCAGTCAAAGGCGACTATGGGGTTGTGGCGCTCATCTCGCTTTCAGGCTGAGGTAGCCAATGTTTGTCCACAGAAAGGTTTCCAGGTCATGTGGCCAGCATGACTAAACCGCTTCTGGCACAACAGAACACTGTGATGGAAACCAGAGTGCACAGGAATGCCATTTACCTTCCCACCACAGCAGTACCTATTTATCTTACTTACACTGGCATGCTTTTGAACTGCTAGGTTGGCAGGAGCTGGGACAGAGCAACAGGAGCTCACCCTGTTGCAGGGATTCAAACCGCCAACCTTCTGATCGGCAACCCAAGAGACTTAGTGGTTTAGACCACAGCACCACCCATGTCCCTTGCAGGCAGGCTAGTAATTTACACTGGCATATTTACAAGGCTGATTTTTACACTGGAAACATAGAGCGGGATCCAAAGGGCTATATCACAGCCTGACTTCCTACCAGTATCTGTTGCTCCTAAAAATTTTGGAAGGGGAAGAGATGACACTCCAAAGAGGCATTTGATGTGCACTGTAGCCAGATGGAAAAGGTGTCTGCTTTTGCCATAAATACACAGAAACACTTTGCACATAGCCAGAGACTTCTGGATCCCATCTGTAATGTGTATGGTTTCAAGTAATGACCATTTTTTTTGCTGCAGCAGTTAATAGATACATTTTTCAATCCCTTAGCATACCCATATTTCATCTCGAAAGTATGTGAAAAGCATAAGCTACTCTAATTTCCATGATGGCTAAGACAGTGAATACTGTTCTTCTCATAGAGAAGAATTAACACAACTAATTCTACTCAGAAGAAAATAATTATTCTCTTTGACCCTTCATGCCCTGAACATGTCTCACTCAAGCTGAGGTTTGCATTATGGTTTTGCCCAAAAGGAGGGCAGGGAAATGAGGAGGAAACTCAGTTTGGTTAGCCACACACTATTAGTAAGATGTTACAGAAAGTTCATTCTATGAAAAAGGTTTTTTAAAGTTCACATGATATCCTCTGACTGGTACAGGCAGCTGTGACATTTGGGCACTGCTATAGAAGGAAATATGTGCTCCAAAAATATGCTAACCATCCAATTCTTTTGTTTGCATTCTATTCAGTGGCTTGCATAAATATTCAAAATCCACAGAAAAGGAACAAATCAAAATATTTGACATTCTGCCTCACGTTGTTGGCATTCCTTGAGGGGCTGCAGGAAAATACAAAACCGTGTTTCTTTCGCACAATGGTACTAAAGAGCACTTGCGTCTTCCTTGTTTTCTCTGCTCTAAAGTTTTGCTGCATAACGTTATAAATGTCCCATAGGAACTTCCATGGGACTTACCGAGTTTCAAAAGATTTTGAGAAAGCAGCTCATCAAAGATCCCTGAGTAAATTTAACAGCCATAGGAAAAGAGGACAAGTTCTTGTGGATCTGGAATTGGTTAAGTAGCAGGAAGCAGAGAGTAGGAATAAATAGACATTTCTCTGAATGGAGGGATATAGAAAGTGGAGTCCTGCAAGGATCAGCATTGGGATCGGTGCTTATTAACATGTTTATAAACGATGTAAAGTTAGTGGCGAGCAGTAAAATAGTCAAAGGGAGCAGGAAGAAGGGGAGATTCAGGAGTGGATAGCAGAAAATATTACTCTGCAAGAATGCAACAATATATGCATTTACATTTTGGGGATTCAATACCACATTTGAAATGCCATACCTAAATGAAAGATCCCAAGTAATTGTATGCTTTCTCATATCTTGTTTGAAGAAAAGCCTGCTAGCAGTAATCTGATTTAGCTGCTTCTGTAGCAAGTGCCTAGCACTGAATTTGCATCCTATCTTTGTTTCCACATCAAAGCACTGGATTACCAGCTTGTGGATTTGGTCTTCTTGCCCAGTTTTCAAAATGATTTGACAGATAATATGTCAGCACATGCAGCCAATTTTTAAATATACCATTTTCAGCTCTTTACTTCGCAGAACTGAGCTGCCAAATCTTTAGCCCACAGGCTGGGGGTGGGGGGATACAGCAATATGGCTAATGTATATAAAAATGTATGCAACTGTGGAATAGAAAGAGGAACAACACAAAGTAAGATATAGAACATAACGAAAGAATAATAATAACAGAGACTGCATTCCAAATCCTTTTTATCAAAATTAAAGCAATGAACTAAATTATAAATTAAATTAGGTGGAGGAAAGGTGGAGGAAAACACACCCTTTGAAGATGCAGAGCCTCCAAGACTAATGGGCTATCCAATACTTAATCCTTGTGCATGTAAAAGGAAGTGAAGCCATGGCTAACTGCTCAGAAGGCCACATGGTTCTCATGTGAAAGGGGAATAGAAATATGAGTTCCCTTGAACACTGTCCTCCTCCCATGGGTCCCCAGAAGTGTTTCAGACTCCTGCCAATGGGCAGTGGTGATTAGAGTTGCAGTCCAGCAGCCTCTAGGGACCCCAAGCTGAAAAAAGTCTACCCTAGAATATTACACTGAAATGACCTTTAGACTCCACAAGCACACCAATGCAACACTTGCATGCGAAGTATAGGCAACAACAGACCTGCTTATTTTCAGCTTCTCCTTCAGAGAAACTCAAGAAATAGTTTGTATTATCTGGTTTACAGTGTTCCTGTCCAAGGCCTTCCCAGATTTCTGGATGCCAATATCTGCCCTCCCTTCCCCACAGGTGGGCGGGGTTTGTGGCACCGAGCGGGGCTCACCTGGGCAGGTGCCACCCACCTGCTTGAGCTGGCCTTTGACCCGCCCTCGGCCAGGGAGGACAATGAATGGCTGGCCAGGGGTGGGCCCAAGGCCAAAGAAAAGAGGCTGACTCCGTTGGCCAAGCCTCTTTTGCTGTTCTTCCTTCCAGGATCAGTAGTAAGGATGGACCTGTCTCAATGGCCCAATTCACATCCCTGTAATTCATCACCCCACCCCATTTCTTTCCTCTTCAGACCTGCTTCACCTGCATCTACCATGCCTTGGGGAGAGGATTTTCAAGTCACTTCTTCTCCCCCCTGCATTGGCAGAAGAGAGCTTAACTCACCCACCCCCATTTCCCCATTCTTCTGGATATGCATCTTCTGGAAGAAATGTTCCTGAAGATCAATCAACCACTCACCTTCCTCTTGCTTTCCATCCTCTACTATTAAACACACACAAATACCTGTTATTTGATCCTGCAAGCCTAGACCATTATGTGCTGCAAAATGCCCCCCCCCCCAAAAAAAAGCCAGAGGGTGCCATAATGGCAAAAAACTGCCCCTCTCTGAGCTTCCTCTAGCATAGACATGCGCCACCATACAGGTAGCGTGACATCTACTTTCCTCCGTCATGGACAAAGGAACTCTATGTCTCATACCTCCTTCATCAGCTTCTCTCCTGTGAAGCAGAGCATTTCATACAGTTGCGGTTGGGATGGGAGAGCTGCCTCCACCCTCCACAAATCTTAACTCAAGCTACATTTAGCCCTACGGTAATGGTCAATCCCTAAAGGGGTTGCACAGTTCAAATGAACTCGCTTTTATAACCATGAGAGCAGGAGGTCTCTTGATTCTCATTTCCAAGCCTGTGCAAATGTACTTCACCTTCAACCTCAAAGTGGTTGTGCTATTAACTATTGACGGTGGGGGAGAGAGGGAGGAAAGGTGTCAAACATCTGATCTATGTTTGTTCCAAGTAACCAGTTTTTCGAGTTCTGAAAGTTCCCTTACAAAGGCAGGGTCTATTCTAAATTCCCAGACGATGAGTCAGCCGTATTCTGTTATGGTCCTGGAAAGTCATGTCAGGTGGGATGATGACATTTTACCTTATAATGGGGTCAGTGAAATACATCAAAGGATCAGTTTGCAAATATTTGGCAGGGGGGGGAGGGAACCCACAATACCCTTTTGTTATTTAAGCCTAGCAACAATTTACCAAGGGTGCAACAATCTCAGTAGGCCAGCACCTACAAATGGGGCCTAATTAGTTGGAGGTAGAGCTGGATGGTTTTTAAAAAGGAGAAAAGTGTACAGAACTCTGTGTTGTTTGAAGTTATAATTTGGTATGGAGGCAGTAATTAAGAGCAGCTGTCCATTATGTTAAACAAGCATGTTTGGTGTTCAACTAGGTAACTATCTCAACAAACGGAATGGAAAGATAACAAGTTCCCAGATATATATAGAGAAAGACAGGTTACAATATCCACCCTCCCTTCCCCACAGGTGGGCGGGGTCTGCGGCACCGAGCGAGGCTCACCTGGGCAGGTGCCACCCACCTGCTTGAGCTGGCCTTTGACCCACCCTCGGCCAGGGAGGACAGCGGATGGCCGGCCGGGGGTGGGCCTAAGGCCAAAAGAAAAGAGGCTGACTCCTGGGCTCAAGCCTCTTTTGCCCTTCTTCCTTCCAGGATCACCCACCCACCCTCCCTCAATTAATATTTCTTGCCTTTTAATTTCAGCTTAGGTCAGTGATCTTCAATTTAACGATTTCTTCTTTACAGGCTAATATTTTGCGTTCCAGGTCAGCGGGCGCTGCTGCGGTCATAAGATGGTTGCTGTATTCAGAACCGGGAAGGAATTTCCCTGTATTGGTAGGTTTCTCCTTCCCTGTAGCAATTTCGTCACAACTCTGGCTGTTTTAGGCCTTGGCAAGGTAGCCTTTAGTCTAACATCAAGTTGGGGGGGATGCATTCATGCTCCCTCCCCATGCGGCGGTGCTTGCAGGGCCCGTTAAAGGCCCTAGAGCAGTGGCATGTAGGTCAAACTCCCCGGATGGGGTTAGTGGAAGGGGATGCTGTGTAATTTTGCGCTTTACAGTCCCCTCTCACTGGACCTCATCTGCCTGCATATCCTCAGCCAGGCGGGCTGAGAGGGTTACCTGCCAAGGCCTGTGCCAAGTTTCTCACTTCTGAAGTTCAATAAAGTTGTGGCCAATTTGAACCCATACTCTGGTCTCTTGTGTTATCATTTGGGGAAAGGGGTAGGCACCACAGACAGGGTTTAGCATGTGTGCCCGCAAATGGAAATCTTTTGGGTAACTATGGATCACTCGGCATTGGTGCAACTACTGACATACTACTTCAAAGATCAATTTTATGCCTTCGGGGAGAAAACCACTGACCCCTGATTAGAATGCGGGATCTAACACACATACATAACCCCACTACTTACAAGAGCCATTCATTTCAATGCAAGTAGCCAATCCACATGACCTCGGAGTTGGGGTGACTGACTGTACAGCGACTCACAACTCTGCACAAAGGCTGTGATATGAAACTGTCCTGCAGTTTGCACATTTTTGCCTTTAATGGCTTGGGTCCAGTTATTGCTATTTAAATGAAAGTCCACGTTGCCTTTGCCAACCTGGTTTGCCCTCCAGATGTTTTGGACTACAACTCCCATGATCCCTAGCCAGAAAAGGCTGGTGTGATTTTTGCGACAATATATGACTATATATGATCCACGTCTGTATTTGTGGAAATAATGTCAGCTCGAGTCTGTAAATACCGATTGCTACACAATACTTGCACATAGTTTCTTTGATGGGTTATATGGTAGTTCATTTTTAACAAATGCCAAGGCAGGAAAATCAAGTTCTCATTCCAAATATTGAATTCTTGTTTACTAAACAAAGGACCTTTATGAGGAGGCTATTTTTTTTACAACTCAGTATTGCAGGTGTTTTAAGGAGTTGCCTGGAGGGCATATACATTATCTTGAAGATTTCTCCCCAAAGAAAAACACATGTTAGAAATCAGGAGTGCCAGCTAAGAATCTCATTTATTCTCATATTATTTTCATAAAAGAAACATATGGTTTAATTTAAGCTCGTGGCATGGTGTCCAACTCGTGATTATGTGTGTGTACGTACAGAAAGAGAGAAAGAGAAGCAGAAACCAAGAGAATAGTTTGTCCTCTTTCTTAAAGGGGGAAAAAATGATCTAGGACATTTTATTGTTATTAAACAGCTAAGCTGAAATCTATAGAAAAAGTACAATGGGTGATATCCAACATTTGTCATACAAAGTAGATTGATTGAAATCAATATACCTAAGTAATATTCTTACTTTATATTAGTACAGACCCTGTCCATGCTGAGTCAGACTTTGATTGTGCCATTTGACAAAACTAACCAGCTTAAATCAAATATATATATATATCCTATTAAATCAGGAGTCAGCAAACTTTTTCAACAGGGGGCCGGTCCACTGTCCCTCAGACCTTGCGGAGGGCCGGATTATATTTTGAAACGAAAAAAAATGAATGAATTCCTATGCCCCACAAATAACCCAGATGTGCATTTTAAATAAAAGGACACATTCTACTCATGTAAAAACATGCTAATTCCCACACCGTCCGTGGGCTGGATTGAGAAGGCGATTGGGCCGGATCTGGCCCCTGGGTCTTAGTTTGCCTACCCATGTATTAAATGATCCAGAAGAATGCCAGCAAATTCCAAATCGTTTGTCCAAGGAATGGCCTTCTACTGTCCATGTAGATAAGCAAGTTGCATTATTATTTCTTACGAGAAGAATAGGCATGATCTTAAGATTCATATTCACAACTGGCAAGAATCAGCATGAATTAAATCTAGGTATGGAAGGATCACTGGTTCTGCAAGAAATGACTGGTTTTGCAAGAAATGGGAAACAGTAATGGTAAACCAGTAATTAGATGCTATTGTTTCTGCACCAAAGAAGTGAGTACGACTTGAAACTGGATGAGTGCAATTCTAAGACTATGGCAGTTGTGTGTGAAATGCCAAGATGGCCTGTGGCTGCCTTGCCATCCCCAGAGATGTAACTGTTTATCTTACTATTCAAAACTTCTGTCTAAGGATTTTGTTCAAATAATTAGAATTACTTAAGCTGTTCTATCAAATAATGGCCAATTATGTTCATGAAAGCACCGACTAAACATAATTAGATGGGACTGAATGGATGAAGAAGTCCCTTATGTTCCTTAAACTGAGAGGGGTGGGTAATGATGGCTTCTCTTAGCATCCGACCAAGTAAAGTGAACTATATCCTAATTGCATTAACATAAGGTTAATTAATTTGGACAGGATTCATAGTAGATAAATTCATGGAGGATAAAGCTATCAATTGCCACTAAAAATAGTTTTGTGCTGCATCCAGCATCAGAAGCACCAAAGCTCTGAATAGCAGTTGGTGGGGAACAGTAGAAGAGGGCTATTGCATTCATTCACTGCTCTAAGCTTCTCATGTGCATAAGAACATAAAGAGAGCCTACTGGATCAGGCCAATGGCCCATCTACTCCAGCATCCTGTCCTCACAATGGCCACCCAGATGCCTGTGGGAAACGTGCATGCAGGACCCAAGCACAAAAGCACTTTCCTCTTCTCTGGTTCCCGGTATCTGGTAGCATCTGTGGGAAACAGGATGCAGGACTAGATAAGCCTTACATCTGACCCAGCTGGGCTCTTCTTATGGTCATATGCTCTTAATATAGTGTTTGATGGCTTGGTTTGCCTGAACTGCACTTTATGTCCTGCAACTATTGTAATATTAGCGCAGTGATTAGCACTGCTGATCTTCAAAAATATCAGCTGTGCATAACCATAGCTTGTTTCCCCTACTGCATCCATGCAGCCTCTCAAGTCCTCAGTGCTTAAGGGAGGTTGAACACTTCACACTTACTGTGGAAGCAAAGCAGTAGCTGATCTCCAGCACTAGATCCTCCGGAGCTTTCTCTTCCTTGATGAGCAAGCATGAGACCTACCTATATCCCTCCCTTTCCACTCAAGGTCGGCATGGACAATCCACATGATCCAAAGAAACAGCAGACCTCTGGATCCAGCTGCAAGTCATTATTGCTAAGTGGGCATATGGGATAGCCTGCAGCTCTTGATGGAGGAGGAAGTAAGAGGAAGGGGCTGCATGTTTCAGATGGCTGTTACCATAAGAGTGTGACAGCATGTCTTATAATTCATGTTGTAGGACAGCTTGATGCCATCAGTGAAGCAGAAATCCTGTATGAGTGGCAGTGGTGTGGATGACTGCCTCTGACACATGTGATATAATATGCACCTGTCCGTGAAGTGTCAATCTTTCCATCCTTTCATGGATGCACAGGCTCAAGTGGACAAATCTGGAACCCAAGTAGGGGGTGAAAATGAATAATGAGTGATATAACTGAATGGAAGTGGAATGCGAACCTAGGGCCAGTCTAGACATACTCTATATGGGGACCACAAGTATTTTATTGTCATTCGTTTGATTTTGCTGACAAGTTAGTAGAACAAATGAATGCAGCAGACTTGAGTATGTTTGACATCTAGGAGCAGCTTGACAGTGCCCCTTTCTTCATTGGGTGTGGATATATATCAATACTTTCAAAGCAACTTTTGAGAAACAATGGCTATTGCAGCAGAAAGTGGATTTCAAGAGTTTGCTTTTGAGGATACCAAGCATGGTAGGCTGAAGCAAGAGGCGCTGGCAGGGGTGCCATTGTGGAGATGGCCATGAGGCCATGAGATCACTGCCACTTACTGGGATGGGGTGGAGCAAGATCAAGGCTGCTCAGGTGAATCTGTTGAGAATTCTGTTCCACCTTAAGGAACAGACATGGGATTGTTATGTGTCACATGTCTGTTTACATTCCAGCACAGTATGCTGGGAACTTCCATTTGTGTATAGCTTTTGCTTTTCCTGTTTCTCTCTGAGATGACACGAGAGAGAGACGACATGTTTCTTTGTCCTGATTTATGATTAATAAATCTGTAGTTGTAGTATGACTTCACAAGCCTCACGCCTATTCTGTGTGTGCAGTACTATCTGCTGATAGTGTGCCCTGGCTTTTGAAGTCCGGGTCACTGATTTACATTGGAGCACGGGTCAATGGATGGAGACGGCATAGCTGGGGCATGCCAGCTGGCTTCCCGGCCCTCTGCATGTTGACAGAATCAACAGAAGCACTGGATTTGCTCTGCTGTTGTGCCCATGTCTGCCTAAGCTCACTGCTGCCTCAGCCTGCACCATCCCCTCCCCCCCAGCTGCTCCCATATTGAAGTGCTGAGGTATCAATAGCCACAGAATTCTTATGGTGTTTGGCAACCTTTGTCAAAAGATACAAGAGGGTCAAGCCTCTGGAACTAAACTTCCATCTCATTCACAGCAATTTGAGAATTATTATCAATGAAATTGAACTTTGTGGCCACATTTTAGTCTCCTGCTGTACAATAAGGCATTTATTCTCAAAGCAGGATACCATTTTTGACTCACGCAAGTCAGCTCTGTGGATCTTATTACCATTACACCAAATCATTTGTAAAATATAACAAGCAAGGGCTACTGTTTCTGGCAAGACATAGGGGGAGGATGTATTACTATTAAACCTCACAGCAGTGCAATAAAAAGCTGTGCAGCTGAGAAGCTAAGAAAGAAAGATTGCGTCAGGAGCAGACCTTGTTCTGTGCTAACCAAGATTCAATAATCTTGAGCCTACATTTCTTCCCTTTGGTAGAAAGTCTGATCCTGCAAGGCGACATCCGACTGCCTAATTCAGTGCCTGACAGCCTACAAGATTGGGATAACAGCCTTCCTATGCAATCCAGCTTTCCTAGCAATCTACCTGTCTTTGTACAATCTATTATCATTGCTTCAAAGATCCTCATCATAGACCATATAGCAGCAAACACAAAACATAACTTTGGCAGGGGAATTAATATGTACAATATCTGTATATCATATGTACAATAACACAATATGTAATACTGCATTATCTACATTGTGCACAATAATATGTACATACGTCACAGTTTATTGTGATTTTCAGTTATTTATAATTAAGCATTATTTCATCATTTTCATTAATAAAAGCTTTTCTTACCCACTCTTCTGTGTGCAGTGAAGATAAAAGGTTTCTTTGTAGACTGTCCTATCATCAGGACCACAGCTCATACCATTTAACTCAGAGGTGGAAAACCTATGGCCTTCCAGACATTGTTGGACTCCCAAATTCCACCAGATCCACAGTCAGTATGGACAATCACCAGGGATGATGGGAACTGTAGCTCAACAGCACCTACAGGACTGCAGTTTCCTCATCCCTGACCCTAGCTAGTCAATTTTTTAAAAGGTAGTTTTCTTGGAATGACATTTCAGAGACCCAGGGAAACACAGACATGTGCTAAAAGCGAAATATGGTTTTAATGGAATAACTTTGGTGTCAACAAATACTTGATGGCCCCAGCCAGCCCTCTAGGAGCTTCCCTTCCATGGCAAATAGCAGCTCTGGGGGCAATTTTCATCAGGGCTATAGAATGGGATATTAGTCCCTAATCCTGAATGGGCCACCTGTCCCATGGCTGCTGGCTTTTGCTAAAGGGGATTTAAGGGGAGGTGCAGTGGTAGTGCTGAAGACTTGCATGCAAACAGTTCAATCCTTGGCATCTTCAGCCAGGGCTGGCAAATACACCTATCTGAGACCCTGGAGAGCTGCTGCCAATTACTGTAGGTAATAGTGAGATAGATTGGTTTGATTTTGTACAATGCTTCTGTGACGGCATCTTAATGTCACAACTAACTTGTCCCTTAGGAGGCTTCCAGTGTGAGTCATTCCTAGTGCTCTTTTGGTGAAAGCTATATGTAGAATTTGCAGTGACTTTCCATGCTACTGGTGGGCATTGCAGTTCTTCCCTTTGTACATCCTACTATGAGTTATGAGGCTAAGGAAATTTCCCTTCCGAATTCTGGCCCTGCAACAGGCCCCACTGAAGAATCTGACCATGCTTCTTATCTTAAAGAAGCCTCAGGCTAATCATGCCATTGTTCAACCCTAATGACTATCCCATCAATAGCAGAGGAGCAACAGATGATGTTATCCTCGAAGACAATGATATTAATTCAGTGTAACAATTAACCATGACTATCTGCAATATGCATGCTCCATGCTGAAATTCATATATTAGTTAGTAATGTGAGCTTTTATCTTTCTTTCATTTTCTGGCAGACTGATGTTCATGAAATTGTAGCTACTCATTGTGCAATGCTCTGTATTCACATCATCTACAAGACGAGAAGAAATAAACTCTGTTTCTCTTATTTCTCAAATCAATTACCCAAAATACAGATGATCTCTGGTCCAAACCTGCACTTAGGTAGAAGCTGACTATGGCACTGCATCCTTAGAATACAGCAGGGTAGCCAACTTGAAATGAAAAAGTGTGCTACCTGAAGCACTTGACTAGAAACTGTCACACCAGTCCTCTTCCTCAGTAAGCTTCATGCAGAATTGCCCCTGACTTTCTATTCTGGGTAGTGTGTGTGTTTAAAAATGCAAATGAAAAACTGAGCACAAATTAAGAAATTGATTTAAAATGCCACCAAAAGGGAAGTAGGACCGGTGCCAAAATTTAAAGTCTCAACTTCCCAAAACATCATTGCACATACTCAAAGTGCGCCTTTTCATAAAAGAGTAACAATTAGTTGAGCCATCCCTGTGGAGGTTGTACCATTTGTACAGCTCTTTCAACAACCATGACAACATTTCATTTTGTGAGCTTTCAATAGAGATGAAAGAATCACAGGGAAACCAGTGATTTGGCCATGATGTCCTCCCCCCAAAAGAGTGGAAAAAACAGTGAAACATCTGGATAGGTCCTGGGAGTGGAGGCCAGAGTTAGAGAAGGAAACCAAGGGTCTGAACCCAGCAATTTGGAGTGTGCTTCAGGTGGAGCTCAGAGAGTTTGTGTCTTCATCTGAGGTCCGTGGTTGGAGGGGGAAAGATCTAGCTGAAGGTTGGTGTGTGTTTGCAAATGAGCCTATTCCAGCTTTTCAGGTAAGTAGCCTGAAACAAAGCAAATGCCTAGATTCACCCCTACCCCCACCCCACTCCCGATTGGTCAGCAACTCTAGTTTGCACCATTTGAGCAGACTGGCTAGTATTACATACAAGCAGCACATAGAAGAGTTTTGGATTTGATATCCCGCCTTTCACTCCCCTTCAGGAGTCTCAAAGTGGTTAACATTCTCCTTTCCCTTCCTCCCCCACAACAAACACTCTGTGAGGTGAGTGAGGCTGAGAGACTTCAGAGAAGTGTGACTGGCCCAAGGTCACCCAGCAGCTGCATGTGGAGGAGCAGAGACGCGAACCCGGTTCCCCAGATTACGAGACCACCGCTCTTAACCACTACACCACACTGGCTCTCATAGTGTTTGCATCATCTTTCTAAGCAGTGGCCATGCTTAATTTCTAGCAAAAGAAAGGTCAGGATTCTATAGCCTGTCTGGGAAGCAAAGCCTCTGATCTGGAAGCCCCAATGTGTGAGGAGTCTCTTGACCTATCCAATGGTGTGGGAAATCCTGCCCAAACTTTCATCTATTCTTACTTCATACATTCCAAGGTTAAGTCCTCACATTGAAAACAGATGCCGCAGGCACAAATTAATATTGCTTATAAGTCTCGTTTTAGTTTTGTGGGTTGGTGGGGGAGGGAGGATATAAATCCACAGCCATTTTCACCATTTGTTTGGGTGGGTGGGAGGTGAGGCATCGATACCTATCACAAATCAGCAAGTCGAGCTGATGGGAAACCAAGCTGGAAAAGTTTCTCATAAAAGACCTTACACTTTCCCACAATCCAAAATGCAGCTGATGTGGGGTGAGCATCCCTGCTTGTTCTAGTAATAGGGAACATAACAAGCACATGCAGTGCACTCAGCCAGACCTGTACCAGTGACATCAGTGAATGCTGAAGATTTAGTGAAGTTAAGTGGGTTCCCACAAAGCAAGACACAGTGATAACAACAAGAACCTTTATTGAACTAGCAGAACTGGGCACAAAGGCAAAGCAAATGCTTATATATATTTCTGAAGGCCTGGGCCACTCCCACGCTCAATGTGATTGGCTGTCTAAACTCCCAAGCTGCAGATCATAACTCAGAGTTTAAGGGCCAATGGCAGTGGCCCAAATCCTGAACTGTTCTGTGATTGGATATCATGTATTGAATCAGAACACAGGGGCTCAGAATCCTTAGTCCAGACTCAAGTTCAGGCAAACACAGACCACTGAATACGTAACACTTAGCAGAGTTGGAGGTGCATGCACTGAAGTTCCACTACCTTCCACACCACCACCCTCAAAATCCACTCTTCGTGCCTCACCACCCACATTACTATTTCCTCTTCTAAACTGGAGGTCTCAGACCACCAAATGGAAGGTGCAATGGGGCAGCTGATGGCGTGCCAAATGCCTAAAATGCAAATTTGGAAAAAGCACCTGTCTGTAGATCCCATTTCCTCTTAATTTAATTAAGTACAAGGCTGACAGGAGTCTACAGAATAACCTCCTATACTACCAGTGACCATAGAGTCCAAACTAGGATCCTCATGAGCAGCTTCTCCTATGGGACTAAATGCCTCCTATCAGGAATGCCAGCTTGGCCCCACGACTGTGGGTGCCCGGGGCCATGGGTGCCATGCAGCGTGCATGACCCTGGCACCAAAATTTGTGGGTGCCTGGACCCTTCATGGGTGCTCAGGCACCCAGGGCCCCAGGGAGTTGGCACCTATGCCTCCTGCCATATATCAGCAGCACAGACAGTAGTCCAGACCAGAGGCCATTGAATGTAACAGGAGTGTCCATCTTTAGGCTGGAGGATTAGCCCTTTAAATTCTCCACAAGAAGGTGAAGCCTGGGAGAAGTAGTCTAGGAGGTGAAGCTTTAAAAAGATCAATTTGCTCTTGACTTGTGTTGGAGCAACTCTGAGGTTCTGCAACTTCCAACCTGCTTTGCAGTATGGGTTCTGGTACCACACAAGGCCTCGTATTCCTTTTTTTTACCTGTAAACATTGTCCCATCTGACTTTGCAAACTAGGCCTCCATACTGACCTGCCTTCCCAGTTCAGGAGGCCAAAAGGAATACAGTGGTACCTCGGGTTACATACGCTTCAGGTTACAGACTCCGCTAACCCAGAAATAGTACCTCAGGTTAAGAACTTTGCTTCAGGATGAGAACAGAAATCATGGAGCAGCAGGCGGCCCCATTAGCTAAAGTGGTTCTTCAGGTTAAGAACAGTTTCAGGTTAAGAACGGACCTCCGGAACGAATTAAGTACTTAATCCGAGGTACCACTGTAAATCTGTGCCATATGTGTCATCAGGCACAGGAAATAAATAGCCATTCAAATAAGAACTGTTGTTAACTTTTTAAGTGAAATTCCAGTGGGAGCCAGATAAGGAAGAGGCTGAGGATCAAAAAGCACAAGATCCCTTCCCATTATATAGTGCAATATTTCACTGGTTCTGGCAATTGATGAAATGGGCAAAGGTGAACAACAGGTGCAATATTGTGATGAATAACGGAGTACATGGATTGTAGGCTGACAGGACTCCCTTTTTCCCAGCAGCAGTTTTGTACTTATAAATGGCTTCACTTAGGTCAAGGGTTAAGAATCATAATTAGTGATGAAGCAAATTTAGCCTCAGATATCTCCATGAAATGCTCCTAAGCAAACTGCAGTAGTGAGTTTTTCTACAAGCATCTGTATCCTGCCTTTATTCCATCCTGGAAATCTAGGTAGTGCAAGGTCCCCAGCCACTCTCCCATCCAGGATGTGACTGGGTGCAGACTCAGCCCATTTTGCTTCAGCAAAGTGGTAGCCTTTCCCTGCAAAAGCTCTGCTTGTCTGAGCATTTAGTGGATATTTAATATTCAGCGGCAGCATTTGACCTCTGAAGTTTTTGCAATAGAGTTGAACATTTTTACAGTATCTGACAGTTGGCACGATATAGCAGTCAACATTTGACAGACTCTGATATGTACTAATCAACATTTTATCATTTGTGACAGCTGGAGTGGAATACCAATCAATATTTGGCAGGATATGATAGATGACTTGCATCCATTCATTCTTGTATGTTATTTATTTATTTTTATTTAATTTTTTTTTAAAAAAAAAATGCCTTGACTAGTTTTTAGGCATCGATTCCTCTCAAAGTGGTTTACAACTATACGCAATGCAAATCCTAAATCCCAACAACAAACTAATGAAGGGTGATGCCCAATGTTAGCAATATTCAGAGTAGACAAACTGAAATAAATGGTCTCAACTTACTTAAATCCAATTTTTCTCCCAATGACATTACAGCATATAACTTGGATGAATATCACCCTAAAAATTTACTACCCATTTCCACGTGAGGTGCACCAACACAAACCTTGCAATAAAAGGAAAATGGCCCAGATAGGTTAAATAACACTAGATTTTTAGCATTTATAGTCCAGTTTAAAATGACCAAGGGGCAGGGCTTGCCTTATCAAGCTTGGAATTAGGTATATTTCATAATAGGAGGTGGCCACTCCTCGCAAAGACCTTGATTCATGTCCTTGACGACCTAATTTGTTTACAAAGGTAGGCATCACAACAGAGCCTCAGAAGTAGTTCTTAGGGTTGATACACAGGGAAACAGTCCTCTAGGTAAAACCAATGTATTTAAACTAATCAAAACACTTTTAGCTTTAATTTTTATTTCTTAGATTTCAGTTTTGGAGTTCAGATGCCAACATTTTGAAAAAAATCAAACAAATTTCAACAGATTCTGAAATTTTGTTTCATCTTTTTATCATGAGGAGCATAACCACAGGATTGATGAGCAGGTTGTGGCTCTGATAAGTTTAGATATGATCACAAAACAATCTGTTAGTTTTCTATACATAGGTTTGTTTTAGGCTGAAATATTGCCACTATGACATATGCAGCATAGAAAACGGATACTTTAGTTATGCACCTTGCAAGGGCAATTATTTGTTCTGTAGTGTAACTTGTTTCTGGATATCCCTACAGAGGACTGCTGAAATGAACTGATTTCTCTGCCATCTTTCCTCCTTATCTTTTTGGGCCATGCATCTCTGCATTGTTATCATTACTTATTATTTATTAGTTTTGCTTGCTGATCACAAATCCCTTCGAAGAAATCAATCTGAATCATGACAACGAATAGCACAGAAGAATTCTAAATAGGAAATATATATGCTGTACATATTTATCATTGTCTGTTTTCTAGTGTTCCCTTAAGAAAACATTCCTGATAACCAGATTTTTTTTTCAATTTCTTGGCATTTGAATACAGATGTACTTATCTATCAGTCAATCATTATTCCATCCCTGATTGCTAAGCTGTTTGCCATGGAAAGTTCATTTCTAGCAGTAATTTGTAATAACTGCAACATAGTGATTAAAAAAAGAGAGAGAAACACATCATTATCTATAACTGCATCCACAAGGAAAAGCATGTCACTTTTGCTATGGGGTGTGTGTGTGTATGTGTGTGTGTGTAAAATTTTCGCAACCCTCCCCTTATTGAAATGCTCATATCCTCAGTGATTTGTATCATCGGGGAAGGGGGGGGGGAGAAGAGAGAGTGAAAAATGAACAAGTCATGGATTTTTCTGTGCTCTAATGACTTATACTAATGTATTCCTTCATCTAAATACAGATTTCTATTTAAAATTCAGCACACAGTGGTATTATGAATTCGGGTTTAATGGATTCCAAATAATTGCCCTTTAGAAATGATGAATAGCTGTTTAAAGACACTGATAAGAATATACTATTCCTCTCTTAACAATGGGCCTTCTGCATTGACTGTGTCATATATGCCTGAAATTAGTTTATTAATTTTTGTATTGATATGCAAAGTGCTGACTGATAGCAAATAAATTCCTCTAATCTCTCCCACCCCACCCCCCAAAAGCCTCTGTTCAGTGACTTGGGGGGTGGGGGTAAAGATAAGGAGATAGCGTTCTGCATTGGAATGATGCCACCGAAATGCAGATGGGTTCCATCTTCCATTTTATTTGCCTTTCTTGGATTTTTATGCTTTAAAAAGAATAGCATCTAAGGATGAATTAATGACCAGGTTTTGCAAACTTCTGCATTGAAGAAGCGCTCCCCCCTCCTTTTTTTTGGGTAGGCAGTTCATGGTATCTCTTTTATGTCATTACAAAAAAAGAGAGAGAGAGTCTTTTTAGGCTTGTTCTCTACCATTTTAAAGCCAAGGACCCAGCATGACTGAAATTAAAAATGCATTATTCATTTATTCAATGTGATAACAGGCTGACAAAATTTTCACTTAGCAGATGAGATGGCTTCTTTGTTAACTGTATGGAAATCTTTTGGAAAAAACCACCAAACTCAAATGGATTCGGAGAGAGACTTCCATAGATTATGCAGTAAAATGGGGGGTACAGTAGGATAGAGTTTTCTAGGTGGGGGGGAAATGGTTTTCCTGTACATTGCTAAACTGCGATTACTGTGGCCCCTTGTTTTTCATAGGATGCAGAACCCATAACTACTACCGTAGTTTTCTCCAAAGGGTTGCTGATAGTATTAGAATGGAAGGGTGGAAAAGCTATTCTTACTATTTCCCCCTGCCAGGTCCCTTTATATTTATTTGTGGGGTTTGTGACGGATTTACCCTTTCCCCCCTGTCTTCTGCCTTTCCCTCCTCCCAATTCAAACCACCTTTCAAATGACCCTAAAAAGCGTTAAAGCAGCTCGCTCCTTCCTGCATCTTCTCTTCTTAACTCCCATCTCTTTAGCCCTTTCTCTTCTTTATAGGAACCAAGCTGCTGCTCTCTCCCCCCCTCGCCCGCCCCGCTCCCTTTCCTAGAGGCCTTTTCTTTCTGCCTCTAGGGTAGGCTGCCTCTCCACACACCACTGGTACCCGGGAAAGAATGGCTCTTCTGTTTGCTCAACTGCCTGCATATTGCATCCATTGCTCCATTCAGCAGGCCTTTTCAGGTCTGCTAGCTGCCGTACAACTCGGCTTTTGTGTGCTGCTGCCAGGGGGTTTCTGCATCCAGACCCTAGCTGAAAAGAGGGTAGATTTGCATAAGCAATGCCATGTGAGGAGGTCTGCTGGAAACAAATTCAGAATGCAGTCAAGCAAACCTTCCCGATCAACTTATTTCTTCTTAGCAGCCCCCTATCATTGCCATCTGTGTATTCAACTATGTGCAAGTTGGGTTTCTTTTAAAATAAAATTAAAAAGATCAAGCAATTCTATCTCAGCCTCTATGATTTGTCTCCAGCCGACTTAATAACAATAATAAAAGTCTCTAATGCATTCTATTTTGAACAGAAGGCCCAGCACGCATCAATAACTTGTAATAAATATAGGAAACTGTTTTCTTTTAGTACTTCTCCGCCACTTTTATAAGGGGGTGCAGAACTATAATCGCAAAACAAACTATTACAAACGAAATGCATAATCAGCCAAAAAATTATGATCAATAACTAGATAAATTATATATGTCAGGAACAGGCTAGTATGTATCATATGCGCATACTTAGCTGTTTAGAAAACACATTGCATTGTCTTATAATTAAGGCTACAAACCTTATGAAGTTGCAGTTAAGCAACAAGCAAGGATGTTGCCACAAGAGCAATGGTTTATGCACCTTACATTTACAAACCTTAGTGTGCAAAACATGCAGCCATGCAAGTAAGCATAACAAACTTCCCAAAGAGGCTCACCTGAGACCTGCATTGTGTCCGTCCCCCCCCCCCTACCCCAATATAAGATCTTATGACTTTCCCAGGCTTTTGAATAACATTTTGGAAATTTTAATATGGTCTCTGGAAACCTTTTGAAACTTGTAAGATCAGTTCAAAGTATCGGTGTGTTCTTAAAGTCTGTGGGTTTTATGTTATCTCTTCGGCTTGAACATTTTGCTTTATCTTTATGCTTTTAAGGTTTGTAGTACTTTTAATGTTTTGTGGCTGGTTTTATTGTTAGCTGGTCAGAGAACCTTGCTATTGGATGGCAGGTGAATGGTATGAACAAAGAACAAACGTGGTTAGCAAACAAAGGTATGGAAGGTTTTCATGGAATACATGACAATCACAAAGATTATGGTAAGGGAAATTATACAAGCCAGAATCCCAAAAGGCAGACAAAAATTGATTGCCCAGACTTTGAAAACACATTTCATGATGGAGCTCATTCTGAAGGGTTTGTTTGGTATACTTAGTTCTCTACTGTTCAGTCCAATAAGACTCCCAGGGCAGCTTGCATCAGAATGTTAAAAAGCTTCCAAAAAGAACAAAACAGTAATAAAAATGTGAGCAGCAGAGCAGACAAAACTCCAGTGGTGAATCAAATAACAATAGGTGAGTGAATGAAAAGATCTTCACCTAGTGCTGAAAAGAAAACCTATTCAATGACACACAGAAGAAGGAAATTCCAAATATGAGGCACCACAACCAAAAAGGTCCTGCCTCTGGTCACCACCCACCTTACCTCATACGCCAGAGGAACCTTGAGAAAGGCCTTTTAGGATGATTCTCAGCTAGCATAAGGCTCTTTGCACTGCAGAATCCACCTGGGCCTCCAAAGCCAAGACCAGATTTAAGAGAAGCCCTGGAATGAGAACCTATTCCTTCCGAGAGTGTAATGCCATCCCAGGACAGGCTTAATAGCATCTGCTACCACAGATAAGCAGTCTGCCAACTGCACTTCTGTCTTGTCTGGTTTGAGCTTCAGTGTGTTGATCCTGAAACCCCAACAGCAAACCAAGTGCAGTAGCTTTGCTGCTCATAGGCGCAGGTTACTCCTTTGCTGAAAGAGCCAACAATTTGCCGCTGGATCAGGTGCAAGGTTCTTGTGTAGTAGTAGTAATAATAATAATAAAATTTATTATTTATACCCCGCCCATCTGGCTGAATTTCCCCAGCCACTCTGGGCGGCTTACAACCGAATATTAAAAACAATACAGCGTCAGACATTAAAAATTTCCCTAAACAAGGCCGCCTTCAGTTGTTTATTGCCTTGACATCTGCTGGGAGGGCATTCCACAGGGCAGGCGCCACTACTGAGAAGCCCTCTGCCTGGTTCCCTGTAACCTCACTTCTCACAGTGAGGGAACTGCCAGAAGGCCCTCGGCGCTGGACCTCAGTGTCCAAGCTGGATGATGGGGGTGGAGATACTCCTTCAGGTACACAGGATTGAGGCCATTTAGGGCTTTAAAGGTCAGCACCAACACTTTGAATTGTGCTCGGAAACATACTGGGAGCCAATGAAGATCTTCCAGGACCGGTGTTATATGGTCTCAGCGGCCACTCCCAGTGACCAGTCTAACTGCCACATTCTGGATTAATTGCAGTTTCCGAGTCATCTTCAAAGGTAGCCCCACATAGAGCGCATTGCAGTAATCCAGTAGTAGTGTTCATTCCCTAAGCCTAAAGAATTTGAGCCCAAAATGCCTTAAGGTTTTATTCCTTATCAATACACCTTGATCACTGAGATCTTCTAAAGGGGCACTGGAGCTTAAATTGATATGCTATTGTTACTATTATTTTAGTAGTTAGTTTTTATGCTGCACACCTCTTTCTATTCCTATGAAAGTGTGCTTTATAAATATTTGAATAAAATGTAAGTAAATAAAAGGCTTCACATGAACATCTCTTCCCATAAATCTGTCTGTATGGTAACGTTTTGAAATCTGATCCTAACAGGCATAGCATTTCTCCACTCCCAAGATCCAGTGGTGCAGGGCAGTGTCAGATGGATTGGCATTCCAACTGCAGTTATAATACTGTAACTAAAGGACAGGCAATAAATTAAAATATTACTACTGCTGCTGTTGCTACTACTAATAACAACAGCAACAAAGATGCAAAGCTAATGAAGAGGACCACTTATTGTTTGTGAGCATGTTCTGTGTTAGTGGGGGCTATGAAGCGGAGAACGATGGGCTGCATATTCATTCCCTTCTAATCTTCATAGCTTGAAAGTCTATAAAATAAAGGGGAGTTAACAGAAGAGCCAATGCTTGTTGATTTCAAGATAAACCCCATCCCACTTTTAATAAGTGCAAAATGGGAGTGACTGAGTTCTAGATCTGTGCTTTAAATGAGCTCTTATCTTTCACCCTTTTGTAAATAACTTGTTTTTATAAGACTTGTTCTCCACAAAGTGAGTATCGATATAAAGGTGTTGTAATTTCCAAATGCTGTGAAAGGGGAAAAATAAAAATGCAATGATTCTTAAAGTAACCTGTTCTCTTTAGAGAAAATTTAAACATGTAAAATCTGAAAAGCTTGTCATATACAAAAGCAAAAACAAAAACCCAACCTGTTATGCACAGATGGATTATTTATTGTTGAATTTATTCTGACTCTAGTGGCAAAGTAGGTGTATGGTTGTTGTTTTTTCTTTTTTATCTTAAGGAAATAAATTTCTCAGAGCTTTACTCTGGCTATTTGATCCACCAGATTTATAATTTGCAAAGCTCATTTTGCATGCTAAAATGTTTGATTAATTTTGCATTTCTGAATTACAAAAGCAAGAGTTGAGGAAGTTCAAGATTTCAGACGCTGTCTTTTCTAGATGCACACAAGAACAAAAATAACAGGACCTTACAAACACACACACACACACACACACACACACACACACGAAGAATAATAAATGAAGCTCTCTCATTTATTTCCCAATTAAACCATCCTTTACCATGCATTAATATTACAGATATATCAGGAGTAATTACAACAGAGGACTGATTTATAAAAATCTTCACATTTCATGCTAATTATCTTAATGGAATGTTACATTTTTATGAGTTGCTTTTGTTTCTTCCTCCCACTCTTTACTTTTGTGAGCCCTAGAGCCTTTGGCAGTTAGGATATTATAAATCTTTGTTAAAACACGACAACAAGCTAAGAAGCTTGCACTCAAGCAAATTGGATGATGACAAAGCTTTGCTCTGTTTACCTCACCACCTAGATGGGTTGCCATGGAATCTGACAATGGTGAGGACTGTCGTAATGCTGAAATCTGAAGTTCAATATGTGTGTGCGTGTTAGCAGGAGATATTCATATTCAGCTAGCAATTGGCTATAATTGTCCATTGTAGTTTATCCTTTGATGATCCATGTTTGACCTCCATGAATATTACCTAGCCAATGCTTACATTTGGGCTGGCGGCTAACTAGAGTTGTAGGTTACAGTTACCTCCTACTGTAGCAGCTGAATACTTTGCAAGCCCTCTCTCCTCATACATTTTCCACAGTTCTGGAATCCAGCAAAAAAATAAAATAAATGCACAGGATATACAAACATAAGTAGGGTGGATGAGCACATGTATTTTAGACAAAACCCAGAAAGGAAATAAAATGTGAAATAGTGAAATTGGATGGTGCTGACAAGCAAACTCAAACTCCAGACAAAGAAATGGATATGCATATATCCCAAGCCTTATGCTACACTCTAAGTGCACACACACTCCCAGTCACCAATTGATTACTGTGTGAGAAACCATAACAGATGGGTTGGCCCTTCTCTTGCTTGTATCTGCATTGCCATTTTGTAGGGGATCAGATGTATATCAAGTGCACACCAAGTGGATTGGCTGGATGAAGAGGAGTGAAGGGGAAGAAGGCTCAGAGCCAGGGGATTGGTGGGACAATGATGAGTGGTCAGAGCGAAAAGAGGGAGCAGACTGGGAGGAGGAAAGTTATCGGAAGCTGAAGTGGCAACAGGGAGAGGCTGTGGCAGAGAACAGCCCAGAATCAGAATCAGAGGTGGGTCAAGAGGCACAGTCGATGCAGGCTGCTGAAGAATCCAGGGAATCTCCATCTCCTGCTCCCCTCCCTCCTAGTCTCCCAGAATAGAGAGAGAAATGAAGAGGGCAGAGAAAAGAGAAGCAAGGCAAAGGGGCCTTAGGCTGCTGGGGAAGGAACCTTAGAGAGTGGTGGGAAGGCGAGGACCTTCAGTCCTCTCAAATGCCTCATTTGGGCAAGACCTACTGCAAAGAGTTGCTGTGATCTCTAGGCCTGCACTGTTTTGGTTCCTTTGAAAAATGAGTTAACTTTACTGACCGGGTGTTTTATTGCTGACCTCCAGCTCTTGACACCAGGCCTCTCAACACCCCCCACCAGCCGCCTCTCACAGGCCCCACCCAGTGTTCTCAAGCGCTTTTTGTGTTTTTCAACAGTGGCAATAGCTCTTGCTTATCTGGATGGAGAGAGATGTGTACATAACCTCTGACCTTTTGCATGGCTGGAATGTAGCCAATTGCGCTAAAGGCAAGAATCACATGAGTTGCTGGTGGCAGATGGAGCAGAGGGACAGTGGGACTCGCCTGACACTGCTGAATACCAGGATGAAAGGGGGCATGAAGTCCACCATGGTTCAAACACAACAGTGGGAGCAACTGGAGGTCCAAGTGAGCCCTGTTGCCCTGCACACTTTTGCCTTGGGCCCACCACTGGCCATCAGGCTCCTGGAAGGTGGTCCATGATGGAATGCAGCCCTTGTACTGGGAAAGGCTCTTCATTTTGCTCTGGATGTGCCAGAATACAAGCTTGCGTCTTCCCTACTTTTTGGCCATGCTAGTCAATGCCTAAGGCTGCCAAGAGCAATACATCATAATAAAATCACATCTTAAATATCAGAGAGGAGAGATAAAAACAGCTGCCAACTCACACTTGGAGCACAGAGCCACAAGACAGTAAAATGACGCAGATAAATGATCGGTTCTTAAAGACCACAATGGTTGTTTTAACGGCAAATGTGCATGTCCGATCCCAAGTGTTCTCATTCCCCGGTGCAGTATGGATAGGGGTTGCCTTTAGGGGGTGCACAACTGCCTGGCTGCGTTTTGCTGTTGTTCATCTCTGGGTGTGCATCACCATTCACATGTGTACCTAGATGCACACCTGTTCTCGGCTGGCATCTGGAGCAGGTGGTTTCTTCCTGAACACCTTCATTTCTAGACTATAGTGAAGGCAATAAGGTTTATTCTCTCTGAAGCCATTCCTCCCAAACTGAAGCACTGTCTCTAAATGATGTGATTTTACTAAGGCAGCTCAGCTGCAGGACTTTCTCTCTTTCAGGTTCTCCATAGGAAAAAAAATGGCATCATAATACGCATAATGTGCCTCCATAAGTTTAAAAAATGCACATATAAGCACAGCTGTATGATTGATAGTCTAGTTTAAGCTTCTCGTTTTTTCTGTAATCTGGCACTAGATGTACACATAACCCAATAGAAATAAGATATACATTTTTTTAAAAGTGTGCCTCAGAGCTAAGATCTTTAAGAGAGCTTTAAACAGACCAGTCCTCATGGGTATATCTGGTCAGCTACCATCAGCCTATTGATTCAAAGCAGTAACACTTTTTAAAATTACTTAATTTATCTTTATTTATTGCCACATTGATAGTATTCAAATGACACCAGATAATGTGTGGTACAAGGTACCTTTTAAAGCTTCTTAGCAGGATCCTATTGGGACTGGCATATAATTGAAAACATTTAACAGAATATTTCAGGGAAGGATGCCAAGGAATGAACAAGAGAATCACATTTCAGTTTAAAATACCAGACACACACAAAAAAATCATTTCAAACAATCAGGGCTGTAGCTTGGAGAAAAAGCTGGCTGGTGTAATTTACATAGACTCTTTATTTTTTATAACCTAAAATTATTTTCTTTCTTTGTTGCATTTGACATCTTACTAATGTCTCTTCTGAACTGTCTGACGTTCCCTTTAATTAAGTAGCAAGACACAACAGGCAGTGCACTGGGGAAAGGATTACATCATCATGTGCTGAGCGCGTTGGAGGGATCAAGACCCAAGTATCGCGTTCCACATTGATTCAAGAAGAACTAAGCTCCCAAGGGGTAGGCGAGGATACTAAGGGCCAAGTCACCTATAGGATCCCCACTCACACTGTCAGCCCGATGGTCGGCCGAACAGAGTGGAATGGGTGGCCCAGCCCCACTGGAGAAGGAGAGGTGCCCAACCAACCAGAGGATCAAGGTGCAGCAGGTGGCAGATTTAAAGAGGATTCTTTAAAGCAGGGAGGGAGCAAGGATGAAGAAGGGGTCGCCGAAAAAGCAAAGAGGAAAGAGCTAAGCGATAGGAAACTTAGCAACTTAGCAACACAGCAACTTAGACGCAGCTTGGGAGGAAAAAGAAGGCAGGATTTCTGGGACAGGCCACCCAAGTGGCGAGTCAAGGAGGGAAAGTGTTACCTGGAAAGACGGAGTGGCTATTTACACACCTGATAAGAGAGGGATGAATGGGGAAGCAAGACTGCTTCATTAAACAGATCTCAAAAGGGTTTATCCAAGTGAGTAACTCACCAGGTGTTTTCTAAAGGCAAGGGAAATCCCTTGGGCTCTGAAGACCCCTGGGATCCATATTGGAAGCTCTCACACCCTCATTTTCAGAGGAAAATGTTGTCCCCACTCCTTCATATGAAGAAAATGAAAACTTTAAGCCCCTGCATTGTCAAGTGGCTGTGGTGCGAGCCCACTGACATGTAAGACAGTACTTCTTAAATGATTGGGGGATTTCCTCAGCTGCTCAGTGGGATGAAGAGGCGGAAGCAGCCCGGAGGACAAGTCTCCCATTCCAAAAAGATGATCAGTTGTGCTTAAAGAAGTTATCGGAGGAGGCACACCTGGTATGGGAACCAACTATATCAGCATCCTCTTGCACCCATGTCCAGCTAGCTAGGGAAATGAGCACAAGTGCCTGTTTCTACATACATTTAGGTCCTAGTTAGGCTGGGGTGGCTAGCATGATACAGCTACTCCAGTCAACACATGAATGTGCATACGGAATCAAACATGGATCAACTGAACATATAGGCTGCCCCATTCATTCAGAAAACAGATCCACTCATGCAAAGGACATGCCTTTCCTTCATTCAGAGTGTTTCATTCAAAGTGTTTACTTCAGGGCAGGTATGTAAATCGTTCCTGCATCTGGGAGGTGCGAAACTGCCCCCCCCCAAAGTAACATGGAAATCAGCCCTTCAAATGTTCTAGCAGTGGAAGAGACAAGCAAGTGAGCACGAATTTGTGCCTGTGGAGCACTTTGGGGATCATGGTCAGATGTTTCAAAATCTCATTGTGTCAACACTCAGTTCTAAGTTGCTCTGAAGTGCACTTAAATATTAAATTGGCTGGGGATAAAAAGAAACAGATTTTCAACAGATCACAGGAAGCTGAATACAGGGGGCACTGGGATGTGTGAAAACATGGAAGCACAAGCATCTTTATTGAGCAAACTCTTTTATATGCCATGTTTGACAGGGCCTTGAATGTGGCAGAGCTGGAAGCGTAGATCTTTGGCACACCTTGTTTCTGGCACCAATGGTCAAATGCATTTTAACACTTGGTTCTTTCATATCAGATGGGGAAATGCTGAGCAATCACCAGGCTGGGCCTGGAAGCCAAAGAGAGGCAGCAATCTTTAATAAATCTTTCCTCAGTTGTAGATAATAAAGACCTCAGCATTTCAATGATTGATTACAAAAGCATCTATATTTCTATGGGGTATTGTGAAAAGCCTTATACATGCAAGCTTTGTTAATTGATTACAGAATGGTTATATGAACTGCTGCACCAAAGCACGTAAGCCAGAAGTGGGCAGCAGGCGGCTCTCCAGATATGGATGGGTTGCAGGTCCCATCATCCCTGACCACTTGTTATTCTGACTGTGGATGAAGGGGTGTGGGGTGTGACAACTTCCAGAGACCCAGAGGCTGCTCACCCTTAGGGATGGAGGGATCTGTCGGTTTCGGTCCTCTCAATTTCTCATTTTTCCATTCTTAAATTCTGTTCTCCAAATTTTGCAGCAATTTGTGATTCAACAAAAAAAAATCCTTATGAAAATTCATCAGCGTTGGTCATTTTGTTTGATGGTGCCCAGCACACAGATGCGTCCTGCACACTATTCTGTACACAAATTATTAGAAGCCAGAAGAGTGATTTGTTTCCATGCGTGTATTTGAATAATCAACACTTGGTCATGACACACTCATCAATGATTGCCTTTTTGCCACCCTTTCCTTAACAGGCAATCAATATTCCACCATATGTGGTACCTGCTGACATCCTGGAACATTCACAATAACTCTTTGGACCAGGCTGTGGTGCACAGATGTCCCTAGCCATTGTGATAAATGTCCTTATGGCTCCAGATCAACACCTAATTTTTGTCCTCTCTGCAGGCTCTGATGCAGTTGAACATTAAGCGCTGAATTTTACCCCTTTTATCATAGCTTCATTGGGTTGGAGGTTGCTTTTGAGGATGTGGTGTATTTACCCCATTACTCAAGGTGATAAATATAGGCAAAAGAGACAGCAGTAGGTAATCAGCTTAATGATTCTGCCATGCAATTTTTTGTGCAAAGGGTGGTACAGGAGCTCTCTGAGCCGACATTACTTGCCAACAGACTCAGGCTGTTTAACCAGCGGTAAAATCAGTTGCTAGTTCTAGTGCCAGTTAGTTTTTATAAGATAATTATTAACTGTACCAAAGTTTCTAGAGGTGAAATAGCTAAGGGAAGAGTGGTGAAGTGTGAATGATTTCTTGTTGGCTAGGCAGAACTGGTACTTAATTCGTTCAGCCATTTATTTGCATCTGCAACACATTCTCTCTCTCTCTCTCTCTCTCTCTCTCTCTCTCTCTCTCATACAGAACCACTGCTTGAAGTTGCACAGGCAGGACTCTACCACGCAATTCTGCTGCATGGCTATATATTTCACCTGAATGCTCCTTATTCCAGTAACATATCAAGATCATTTGAAACTTTTAGACCTATTCCCCCTCTTTCTTTCCAGTCCATACTTTTTATAAGCACAGTGCTGACTTCTTCATGGAGATTGCATAGATATTCTCAAGCAGCACTGGATCAAGGGCTGACTCTGTAGAATCCCACTTAATAAAGGTTTTCCCAGCTTGGTGCCAATACTTTCTTTTCTTTTTTTCCTTTTTCACCCCATTGTGCATCACTTTATGTAACCTGGCTAAAAGCAACATGACTCTGATTCAAACTAAGTGCACACCATGCTGTAGCTTCCCAGACTTATGATGTTGTGACTGAAATCAGCATTTGGCTTCCTCTGTTCCAAAGTATTCATAATAATCATGAGTGCTCTGTGATTATTGAGTATACATTCTCAGTCATCATCATCAACATCATCTGGTTTCCTTTTTTTCATACTTGGATGGGATTTGTGGTTCTGTTGGCCAGGTTCTCTTTGCATTTCACCCCTTTCTACACATTTCTTTGCTTATATCATGGCAAAACAGGCATGCTAAAGCCTTTATCCCCGCAAAATGCAGATGATGTTGATTTGCAAGAAAACATAATCTTACATCACAATGTGCTTTCGGGAGGAAAATAGGGAGTGGGGGGTGAGGGGCCTTAGCACCCCCCCTTTCCTTTCTCTTTAACCTTTCCTTGCATTTTTAAAGTTATGAAGCTCATGATGTAATGTGGCCCTGACAAGTAGACAAGAATGATGCCTAACTGTCATTTCAAGCTTATGACTACAACACCCATAATGCTGTGCAACAGCGTGCCAAAACATCTGGGGCCTTTGACAAAAGTGGGCAACAGATGCTTCAGAAAGAATGGAATCATAAGTTGAACTAGCTGAAATTCAGATCGGTAGATAAATTTTCTGTGGAAATGTGTTGCTTGGAATAGTTTGAGGAAAGGGGAAAATACTTGCTTAATGGACTATCTCAGGCAGGTTTTGCACATCTGTGGCTGGATGTATGCCATTCCTCTTAGCTATGCTTGCATTCACAAATTTTAGTCATCTGCAGAGTTCTTGTGATGTCGGGAGCACTATCCTGATGTTTGTTCCTCCACAAAATGTGAATTGCACAAAAGAAGAAACTGAGACAGGCATGCTCACCTCACTCCACCTTCTGAATCATTCTCCATGAGTTGAAGGGCAATTATCTGCAGGGGGGAGCCTACTCTATTCATGTAGGCTCCCCATGCATTTTAGATCCCTGATTTTCCAGGATTCCCAAATGCACAGGGAACTCCCGGTGACTCCGTCCCACATTGGATGGCCACCCTCCAATTCATGGTGGACAACTGGTCTGATGATCACTCGACACAAGAGGTGGGGTGAGCACATGTATCACCACTTTTTCCTCTGTGTGATTAATATCACATGGAAAAACAAAGCGCTTGGATAAGGTCACTGTCCTCTGTGTGACCGGAGAAAGACCTGGACTAGCATATGAAGTATCCATATCGCAGGGATATGAAGTGCTGAAATAGCTTCACAGGGTATTTTATGATGATCTGAGGATGTGCAAAAATATATATACATCTGTGCTTAAGGCAATTGTGGCATTAATCTGGATATCTTTATTGGTTGATTATGTTTGTTTTAGTTGCATTAGTGATGGGTCTCTGACAGTGTCTAGACATGAGAAATACTTGGGAGAAGGTGGCAGTCTGAAAAGGCAATGATGGACTTATTTTTTAAAATCTCTGTGTAAATGGATGTCTTTGTTAAGTCTGGGATGAAGCACAGAGTTTTATATCAATAAAATCTGCCTTGGTATATAAATGGAGATAGCTTTGAGTCTGGCCCACCAGAAAAATGTTATGGGAACTGAGAGATTAAACAGGGGATTAAACAATAATAGCAATAAGATATCATTTTTAAATACATGCCATTTTATTAATTGTTTGACATGACTATATGATCACCCAGAAAAGCCTATAGTTCACTGAAGTCATCTTTCTGCTGTTGTTGACATATCCTTAACAGAGGGTTGAATATATTGGGTAGTAGGCGGATGGAAAAGGGGGAAACACCATAAAGTTTGCCACAGAAAGAACAAAAGTGAAAAAGAAATTCAGCTTGTGGGGGAAGGTGGATTTGTCATGGATGCTTCAGTTGAGATTCCTGCATTGCAAAAGCTTGGACTCAATGACCCTTGTGATCCCTTCCAACTCTACAATTCTATGATTCTATGATCATTTTAAAATGTAGATTGACGTATGGGGGGGGGGGATATCTGCCCTAGTCCTATTAACCATTGAGAGTAAGAACGTCCTGATAAGCACATAGTCAGTGGCAGAACATGGCACCTCAAATTTCAGCGGCACTCTGTGCAGCGACAAAATCTGATGCCCCCCCACTTCTTGCCTTCCCTTGGACTTCATAGTTGTGACGCCCCAGAAGGTCCACTCCAAGTGTGACCGCAGCAGTCATGCTCTCCTAGAGCCACCTTTGACATAGTTCCTACATGTCATTCTTTTCTTTGTAGGGGGGCAGGGCCCATGTAAAGCCTTGCATGCATGGAGTTTTACACACACTAGGAAATCCATATGCACTAGGGATCTATGTGCAGAATGCACCCCTCTGGAGGATCAAACCTGGGGCATGGGCCTGCCATCCTTCACACTGTTACTCAAAGAAAATTTGTACTGAAGTCATTGAATTTACGGGACTGCAGCATATAAAACATGCTATATTTAGCCATGTTTTTGGTGAGCACATCAGCCATTCTCATTGATGCTTTTATTTTAAAGCGCTCAATGAATAATAATGAAATATTTATGCATCATTGTCTGAGATGAAATATCAGTTTCTTCTCATTATTAGTTGTTGTTTGCTGCAATTCCTTTTCCCTCCAAAGTCTTGGTTCCTGAATTACACAGAAGCAAACTGTTTGACTAATGGAATTGATTTCTCTCACTTTTTTTTGGAGGGGTGGCACAGATCTTTATCAAACCAAAGCTTGCACTGTAAATCTTCAAGGGGATAATAATTTTTCCTATTCACGATAGGTTTCTCTTGGCTGGGATTTTTTTTTTTCATTCAGCAATTATTGGCAAACTTCAGCCCATCAAGTTCAGTAATGAGTACTTCTCTTCTGAAGGGTTGCCAAATCCATTGGCTCCAGCAGTACTCTAGACATCCAGAAAATGTACACATACTGCCATTCACTTAGAATCACTGGCACTCATACTATATGAAGGAGGTAAAGTAACGAAAAGCATCATCTGACTCCTGGCAATGATGAAAGGCCTCTGACCGGGCTCTGTAGCAGGTCCTGTCACCGTGACTGCAGCTGCTTCTACTGCAAAGTCCACTTTCAGACCTCTTCTAATGACAAAGAGTGGGGAGCCAATGAAAAAAGTGTGGCAGATTGGCAACCAAACGTAACAAATGCAAATGAGAAAGGGCTAAGTCCTCAGAGCTGTATTGCAGATAGATATTCACACCATAGAAATACAATTGGTAGAAAGGGCTCAGTGTGAGGTCATTTCCCTTCCCTGGAGAAGAAGGAGCATATAGTACTTCCTGTTCCTTTCTCTCTTCCTTTGACCAGTGTTGGATGCATACATGCCTCTGCTTGCTCCAGTTCAGATAATAATAATAATAATAATAATAATAATAATAATAATTTATTATTTATACCCCGCCCATCTGGCTGGGCCTCCCCAGATAGATGTCTGAAGCTGGTTATGCTGTAAATATAAGTATTTTGCCTGCATAGCAGTGGCGTAGCGTGGATTGTCAGCACCCGGGGCAAGGCAAGTAATTTGTGCCCCCTAACCCGGTAGGGGCAGAGAGCTGCGAGTGCGAGCGCCCCTCCAGATGTTGCGCCCGGTGCGGCCGGCCCCCCCCTGCACCCCCCATGCTACGCCACTGCTGCATAGTATTTGCTGCTGCCATTGCTATGAACCAATGCATGATTACAAGTAAGTAAATCATATTTTAAGCTTACTTTCCAGTTTGTTAAGAATGGGGAAGCCAGCTTACTTCATAGCTGGACTTGATCTAAAGGAGGCTTTGCAGCTTAATTCCTATGCATTTGGTTTTGATGCCAAGGGTGAGATTTTGAAAATCTGTTCATTCCACACATGTGGGAGCCTGGAAGGATGAATTTTACTCCTACCTATTAGAACCCACCCCACAAAAAGCATGCATGGTTTCTTCAGTCACCCCCCACAAACGTTCTTACCTATCTAGGCTTGCTCTCCTTTTGATACAGTTATTCATGCGGTTGGCAACTTGAGACATGGGCCTGGGTCAGCAAGTGAGCACTCCTCCAGACAGTCTGGGTTTTCTGTGTCTCTTTGCACCAGGCAGGAAAGTGAACTGCTGGGCCTACCTTCTCCTAGGAAGACACAGCTACTGGTCAGGTAGGTGTCAGCCTTCTCGTGCAGTTTTCCCTCCCTCCCTGCCTCTCCTTTCTGCCAAATGCCCTGCTCACAGATTGCTCTGGGATAATTCAACCCAATTCACCGCAGTCCATGACTGTCTGTACCTTATTCACCTTTGTTGTTGTTTAGTTGTTTAGTCGTGTCCAACTCTTCGTGACCCCATGGACCAGAGCACGCCAGGCACTCCTGTCTTCCACTGCCTCCTGCAGTTTGGTCAAACTCATGCTGGTAGCTTCGAGAACACTATCCAACCATCTCATCCTCTGTCATCCCCTTCTCCTTGTGCCCTCCATCTTTCCCAACATCAGGGTCTTTTCCAGGCAGTCTTCTCTTCTCATGAGGTGGCCAAAGTATTGGAGCCTCAGCTTCACGATCTGTCCTTCCAGTGAGCACTCAGGGCTGATTTCCTTCAGAATGGATAGGTTTGATCTTCTTGCAGTCCATGGGACTCTCAAGAGTCTCCTCCAGCACCATAATTCAAAAGCATCAATTCTTCAGCGATCAGCCTTCTTTATGGTCCAGCTATCACTTCCATACATCACTACTGGGAAAACCATAGCTTTTACTATATGGACCTTTGTTGGCAAGGTGATGTCTCTACTTTTTAAGATGCTGTCTAAGGCCCTCCAAATGTGGCTCGGGCCCACTACTGATATAAGCAGTGCTTTTTTTCTATTTTAAAAATATGTTTGGTGTACTCTCATTTTCCTTCTCATATTGAAATATTGCCTCTCAGTGAGGCCAACCTTAGATTCACAAAATGTTTAGGGATATGTGTACCCCTGTGTCGTCGTCCCCCCCCCCCGAAAAAAGCACTGGATATACTGGTAAGTACTTTCAGCAAAGAGATGTATTTTCATTCACCATTCTCTTCACCTAGCAGCTAATCAATTGCTGGCCACAGACAAAAGTAGAATTGATAGCTGGTAACTGATGAGCTGAACCATTGAGATTTCTGAGATTTCTCTTTAAGTGTAACTTCAGTACTAGGCAGAGGACACTTTAGCATTGAAATGAAGCAACATGAAACTAAAGCAGTAAGTCCTTTTGTTTCTTTTGGCATTAAGGCAAACTGGTAAGTTTCAGGTGGCAGGTGACTGGCAGTGCTATATATACCGAGCTAAATCTGGACAGATCTTCTGACTTCTGTAAGTGCTATTTCCCCCTCCGTATAAATATGTCTTCATTTCTATGTCGTGTCCAGGAAGTCTTCTTGGATAGAGCTGTGTTCCTGAGGCCAAGTGGGTGGACACTGCCTGTCTATCCATAGGCAAATATTTTCATATGGCATGGAATCAATCCACAGCAACCTGGATTTTAATGTGAATGAGGTTTACCTGGACCAATCTTATGCTTTTGGAAAGTGGGCAAGAAGCAGCTGGAGCTCAGCCCTTGACCCAGTGTGCCGTGATTGAAGAGACATCACATTTCGTTAATATTAGTACTTGGCCAGGTAGGGCAAGAAATTCCTGTGGTCTCACATAGATGGAGCAAAGTGTAGGGACTGGTGTTCCTCGACGTCTGGCTTTCATTAGTGGTTCTTTTGCTATTTCGGTCTGATTTACAGAAGAGCACAGGTGGCAGATTTGGAAACCCTTTGCACTTTTTCATCCTTTTATTGACAAGAGAGGCACTTGGCTTTCGTTTTTAAAGACATCCAGGAACAATGAATGGTGCCACAAGGCAACGAGTTGTAAAGTCACTCGGGTATCCCAACATCTTGATGCCCATTTTGTTTTCATAGGGGAATCAAAGGGATGAAGGATAGATGCAAGCCTTACCGAGGGGGGAATGATAATAAAAGTCCACAACTTCCTTTTTCGAAGCATGCTACATTTCTGTAATTCAGCTCTCCCAGCTCCAAATGCAAAGGTTTAAGAGATCTGGTCAACAACTGTAAGTGCTTTCAGCAGACAGATGCACTTTAATGCTGCAGACAGTAATTCACCGAGCTGTTTAAGTGTAAGGTGGTCATTGCTGCCGATAGAACTCATCAATCCTATCATATTGTCACGATTATAATAATGCTTTAATGTAGTAAAGGCTTTGTATTGTCTGAAATGCTAGGTGGATTTATTCACTGCCTAGAACTGATTTATGCTTCTAATAACCGCGCTGGCTTGAGTTTTGGAGTGGGGAATTTCTTGTCACTGAGCATGATGGAATATCTACGCTTAGCTGCCAAAGCAGGGAAGAGGATTTTCTTGCTGTCAGAAACTCTTTGTGCCATTCTCCTCCCTTGCTTGTGTATATTATGTCTATTAGTGTATCCCCCAGGAGATCTTATCCCCACTAGTCTTTACATTCTACATCACGCTAGCAGTATGCAAAGTGCATCTCATGCCTAAGCCACACAACTAAACTGATACTATGTAGATCTGGGCATGTGGCGAAGCGCTCGTGGGATAGTTTCACCATCCGTTCACCTTGTGGTCTGAAGCTCCCAGCAGTAGGTCAGCCAGTCTTGGCAGTGCAGCTCAGGGGCTGCAGTCTGGACCTTTGAAAGTCCTACTTGGAGGGTCATTTCCAGAGGGTGATGCTTGGGGAGTGCTCTTCAACCTTGTGGAGACTTCATTATGGGGTGCCTCAGTGTTCAATATTAACCCCTGCCCCCCTATTTAACATCTACATGAAACCACTGAGTGGGGTCATCCAGAGCCATTTCCTAACAATCCCACATACAGTTTTCTAAAAGAAAGATACTTAGTCTCCTCTAACCCAACCCATATGTCTCTTTTGTGCAACCTCCATGTATGCAAATGAGGTTGAAGATGGACTACATGCAGTAACACCACTTTCTCCCCTAGATGGCGACTACACTGGAGAGCCTGTATAGTGGTTAGTGTTGGAGTAAGACCTGGGTGACTGGGCTTCCAATCCCCACTCAGCCGTCCAGCTCAGTAGGGGACCTTGGGCCAGTCATTATCTCTCAGCCTAACCTGCCTCACAAGGTTGTTGTGAGACTAAAAGGGGGAGAGGAAGAACCATGGATGCCACTGTGAACTCCCTGGAGGAAAGGAGGGATAGAAATGTAACCAGTATGAATAAATAAAATACTCAAACTGTTTCTTTCCTCAAAGGCCTTATTACAATAAAAAGAATCTCCATATTGTAGCATTTGGATAATAAACATGATACAGTCATACCTTGGGTTACAGCCACTTCAGGTTGCATTTTTTTGGGTTGCGGACCGCCAAAACCCAGAAGTACTAGAACGGGTTACTTCTGGATTTCGGTGGTCGCGCATGCGCAGAAGCGCTGAATCGCAACCCGCGTGTGTGCTGATGAGCAGACTCGAGTTGCGAACGTGCATCCTGCACGGATCACGTTCGCAACCCGAGTGTGCACTGTACTTCTTATATTTCACAGTGCACTAAGAGCCAAAGAGTAAGGCATGAGACTGGAATGTTAGGCCTGTGCACCACATTCAAATCCTAGTCTCTACGATGGTTCCCTTAAATGGAAACCCAGCACAGCAACTTCCCTGGGAGTTGAGAAAACATTGCACCCTCCCAGGAGTTGGCCATGGGCAAGGAAGCTGTATGGTGTGAAAGGGCTTTGCCCACTAGAGAAATCGACTTGTTAGAGCTGAACACCATTTGAAGCCTGCTCTGAGTAAAAAGCATTTCCTTGTTAACGCAATGGTGGCATTTCCTACGAACACGCACACTTCATATCCAGCTCAGCTCCGCGGCTCCCTTCCTTTACTCCAGTCAGTCACAACATTCCAGGCGAACTCAGTGGCAGCCAGGTCAGGCCTTAATACTCGAACACTCAAGAGCTCTGTTCTTCAGCGCACACTTGTTAAATCATACTGACAGGAAACTGTCAATACATGTACCCTATACATTAAGCTGCAGGGCAAGTACCTAAATGCAGCACCCTCGAGCCACTAGTTCCTGCTCAAGGTTACATTAAAAATAAATAAAACTCCAGTTATAACAGAAGGGAATTAGAAGTGCTTCTGGTCCTGGGAGGCTTCTGATCTTTCTGTGAGCCTTGATAAATTTGCCCAAATCATTTCAAGGGTGCATATTTAAGCAACCTGGCAAATTTTGCCTTACACTTCCTAGTACCTCACCATTTACATGTCTCTCATTCTGCCATGTACCATGGCATCTGTACATCTTCCTGACAATACAGGAAAGTGAATGGTTTCACACATGCACATACATATGCCCCCATTGCACAACTCTTTACTTTCCCCTTTAGAAACTCTCACGCATCGGCCTTCTTAGGCAAAGAGGCATGATGCACACTGTCCAGTACTTCTAATAGAATCATGGACTAAGCAGGACTTAATGGACTAACTGCTTCAAAAGTGATTAAGCTAACAAGAAGCCAATCCTTCTCCTTAACAATGCCTGACAGAGTAAGGTTAAAAAGGTTTGTGGGGATTTTCCCATCCCCTGGCATGCTTTATTTCTACATTTAACCGATTTTGGCTTTTCTCTGCGCTCTCAGCTGAGGAGATGGGCCATGGAGGCACACCAATATTTGGGGTGGAAAATTTGACTGACATTGTGCATCGCAAGATAATAGTACGTTACCCATCAAAGGTACAAACCATTCCCATCTTTCTTTATTAGGAAAAAATGCCACTTCCATAAGTCATGGCATGAGTCTTGCTGCTATACTACTGATTCTTAATGCTGACCTTTCAATTCAGGACTTGTGACAGATATATATGAAACTAGTGAGACTTGCAGCAAAATGGTGCCATGTATCCTCATCTCCTAACAGGAGTGCAACTGTTCATGGTTCCAGGCAACCAGCCATGACCTTCTCTGGGTTTCAACATTCTCCTTTCCAACTCACACTGAGCCTTCTGTAGCTGCCCTGTTGTTGTTGCTGCTGCTGTTATGCAAAAATGACAATACAGCTAATGGCAAGAGGGGGGAAAGCATTGTTGCAATGAACAGCATAAAATCAACAATAAAACCACATTCCTGAAACAAATACAAAATTCACCATAAATCAGCATAATACATCAACATAGCTGGATCACTCCTCAGAAAACCTGAGTGAGTTTTTGAAGCAGGTGTCTGAATTCCAGTAGTGCAGATGTCTGCCTGATGTTCATTGGGAGCACATTTCAAAAGGCAGGCGCCAACACACTAAATGCCCTGAACTTGGTGGATGTAAGACAACCCTTGGTTCTTATTGAGCTGTTTTGTGTGTGATGGGGGGGGTGCCTCTTAGATTCTGTTTTTAACGGGTTCTCCTGAGCATGCTTGCACCTTCCTCTTGCAAGGTATTGGCTGAAGGCACATGAGGCCACCGCCTTGCTGGATCTGGGTCTGGTCTGTGCCTGAGTGGGTGACTCCTAAATCCACCTGTGTGCCTTCTTGGGTTCTATGACAGAAGAGAGGTCGGGTATAAACATAAGCAAAAATATTTATAAATAAGTTATCAGGTTTTGGTCCCAATCCTGTCAGCACTCACTACCTAAGTTCACTATTAGGGGGAGAGGCACATCATCACCATTACCATTAAATTTATTGTTCACCCTTCACCCAGCCGGTCCCAGGACTGGTTACAACAATGAGCACTCTGTTTATCTCTTATATGCATTAACAAGCTAAAGTTAGCTATGGCTCAAAAATAATAGCCTAGAGTTTTTTGTGTGTTTTTGTCCAGGCTGCTTTCTGCTTCTACTAACCCTAAGGGGGAAATTACACCAAGTCTGGAAAATGGCATAAAATCCATACCGAAGAGCATTTTGACAAGAGATGCTCTGAACACATTTTAGTCTCCAGTGCATCGCATCTGAATGTTGTTAGCGCATGGCTGAAAGTGGGAAAGATCCATTTATGTTCTGGTCAATCCTGATATTTCAAATCCCAAAGCAAGTGGGCCAAATTTGAAATACTGATCCCAGCAACACTTGAAATTGTGCCTAAAGAACATTTCAGAAGTTCAAAGATGACCTGGAGGCAAAGCATTATGTGTTTCTAAGAGGATTGTTGCTTGTGCTCTGTTTCAGGAAAGTTGTGCAGCAACAGAAGAAGAAGAAGAAGAAGAGTTTGGATTTGATATCCCGCCTTTCACTCCCTTTAAGGAGTCTCAAAGCGGCTAACATTCTCCTTTCCCTTCCACCCCCACAACAAACACTCTGTGAGGTGAGTGGGGCTGAGAGACTTCAAAGAAGTGTGACTGGCCCAAGGTCACCCAGCAGCTGCATGTGGAGGAGCGGAGATGTGAACCCAGTTCCCCAGATTACGAGACTACCGCTCTTAACCACTACACCACACTGGCTCTCTCACAGGAACTCGATATGCGATATATTTTTGTGCATGGGGAAACCACTGCGAGATGACTCTACAGGTGCGGGGGCAGGTTCTGCGAAAGTGCCCACAATCTATAAACTTTGAATGAGATGCATATGTCATCAGAGAGGAGGCAGCCTATGCAGAAATGTGTTCGAACACTTGCTAGGCTTGAGAGCCACTTCCATCTGCTTTAACCTGGAATCAGTTTGAATGTCTTCCAGCACAAACAGAGCTACAAATTGAATGTACATCAGAACATTCGCAATACCTTGTCATAATATTATATTAAAAAAAACAGTCACCTTCATTATTCACAGCTTCACAAAGTCACCAGCATAGAAAACTAGAATGGGAATATGCCTTATCTTGAGTTTGGGAGAAGTGTGACAGCCAAATGACTCAACAGACAACCCACTTGTGTACATGTACAAAGTTTCCTTAATGTGTCCCAACAAGGGGCATTGTGCAGGTGTACACATGCACACAGGGAGTAACTGTTAGTGAAATGAATGAAAAGGCCATTTAGGAGTGGGACCAACATGCTTATGCCCTCATTGCAGATCATGCACACAGAACAACAAATAGTTGACTCAAGGCCTGTGGGAAGTGTTCTATGTCATGCTATTTGGGTGCAGCATTCTAGGGTATTTCCCCCCTCCTTGTGAGTGAAAATGGCCCATCAGAGTCCAATGCAGTGCAGCAAACAGGAGACGCATGGGTTGAGTTAGGCTGCAAGTAGTCAATGAGTTACTTGATCCACCTAAAACAGCTATGGTAGCAAAAATATGGGGATGCATGTAGATTTAATCTGCATTTTCTGTTCAGATGTTGCATGGGAAAACACATGCAGGTGAGAAACTTCTCCATGTACCAATGTATATCTCCACAGCAGAAATAAGGGATCTTTTCACCTCAAGAACCACATTCCCTTTTAGGCAGCCTTTCCTGTGCCAGATGCCGGTGGTAGGCAGAAGCAAAAGTAGGAAGAACAATGAATGTGAATTTCAACTTGGCATAGGTGGCTTGATTCTACATGTGCTCGCACACCCCTCTCTATTCTCCAGACAGGCAAACAAAAGGCATTATCAGAGTTCATTAACAGCCCAGCAAAAACACTCAAGGGGGTACAAGGGAAGGCTGGTGCATGGCTTGTGGAGAAAAGGTGTGGCCTGGGGAGAATCCTGAGGGCCAGATAGTGAGGCCTGGGGGGCCACCTCTGGCCCCTGGTCCTGAGGTCCCCCATCCCTTCTTTATATCACAGGGGAAAGAGAATAAGGATGATGCTGGAACAGAGCTGGGCAAGTCAGCCAACTTTTGATGCATGTCAGTCTTTCCCAGTCCTACCTGGAGAGACCAGGGATTGGGGGCAGGGGGGCGGAATTGCATGCAGAAGCCTTGCTACACAGAAAAGTGTTTCAGCAGCCTTTCCATACAAGGTTGCAATGATCACTTGCAAAGTAACATGAACATGCTAAGAAGATTCCATTTCCTGGGACATGTGGTGCTAATGGGCCAGGCACCTAAGAAGAATGAGTTCATTTCCAAGTAATCTAATATTCCAGAGGCTGATCAATTCTCATTTATGAATACATGTATAATGCATATATCTCACTCATCAGTTGATGGCCTATTCTCTTGTGGGGGAAAAAATCTATGGGAACTTAAACAAGGACCTGCCATCCCATCAGCACAAAATTGCTGAGACAGCAGAGAGGCACTTTGCTAATGGAGCTCCCTTTCTCTTTCCTTCACCCAACAAATAATTCCCCCCTCTGTTCTGCAGCTTCATCAGCGACTTCCTGATTTTAAGAAATGAGGCAGTGGAACAGAATATTGCATTTTATGCTTGCAAGGTGCAGTTGAGAACACGATGGATTGACCTTTGTCAAATCCCCATCCCCACCTTAGAGGCTATTGCTTCAGAGGTTTGCCACTCATAACCTTTTCTTTCAATTATTCAACTAAATGAACAAAAGGCATTATTTCTTCTTTAACCCTGCACCTCACCCTTGCGACCAGCAGAGATGAAACAATTATTATTAAATTTCAGTGATGCATCACAAAGGTCACAAATATAGTGATCTGGTTACATCTCTTCCCTATACAGTTATTTTCATACAACATAAGCACACACTCCCTTTTACATTGCTAACAATGGCTTGATCTTTGACTCCCTTAGTTCTAGGATATATTTTTAATTGCTGAGGAAACAGAGAGATCTCCTGTTTCCCTTATTTTCTCTTTAGGATGGGATTTCTGCTCCTGCAGAGGGCAACAAAGGGCTTTGCAGCTGGTCAAATGACTTGATTTGTTCCCTAATGAAATACTTGAGCCAATTATAGCATCTTCTTGCTATCAGGCCTCAGGTTTTGCACTCTTGACAATGAACCTGAATCTTCTTAGTAACTCCAGCCTGAAGGAGTTCAGCACTGTTTAAACAACCAGCTATAAGCATTTCTATGGCACATTTTACCCCCAGTACATGAGTTCATCTTTATGGAGACATAGATGTCTTCAACCCATTTCATATGTGCTAAAGCAGAGGACGTAACTTCCTTTTCCCATGCATCTGGGTACATATCTTTTCCTAATTCAGGGGCAGAAAGTGCCTTTCACCACAGGGGATCATAATTCTGGCCTTCTGACAACACCAGGAAGCCGTGTGAAAGGAAGTACAAATTGCTCACACTGCATTTACAGTATCAGCACTTCTTTGAAACATCTGGAGTGCTTGTGTCTCTTTTGCTGCATACATTATGCACATAAAATAATGTAGTCATACATGTATTAGTTACATCTTGATTAGACTACTGCAACATGCTCATTATTGTGTTTCCGTTGAAGACCACTAAGAAACTTCGCCTGTTGTGCATAAGGATCTATAAGGGGATTTGGCTTCAGAAATAGTTATCAGAGTGCCTACCTCTTCAAAATCTACATCATCAGGTGTATACTATGAGGCCATGCCACTTTCGGCCTGAGGGGGCAGCACTGTTATCCAATTTTTCCAGCTCATTACTTCAGAGCTGTCAAAGTCCCTTCTGGAATGCCAAAGTCAAGAGGTCCTAAAGCAAGCAGGACGTCATTAAGGATAGAGGTCTCACTCATTTATAGCCTAAAGAAAAACAGTCAGAATTCAAATTAAACTTGCCTGGCTTCCAGCCCAACTTGGAGCTCTCCATGGTACTACCCATTTCCTTGCCTCTGCTTGTTTCATGCATAACCTACACTTGGACTGAACTTGTTTTTGAAACCTCCCATCGTCGGCCATCTTGGAAGCTGACCTTTTGCAGCATCTGACCACACATATTAGAATCAAGCTCCTGTTTACTGACCTGCCTTTGTGGAATACAACTCCTGATTATTCGACCTGCTGGACATGGACTTGTTTGGTATATTTATGCTGTGCCCACCCTTTCGCAGTAGAGACTGCTACCTGAAGCGGAACAAGTTGGTTGCAGAATGTTGCTGCAAAAACATTGTACAAAAATATTGTATTGGCTGCTCACCTGTTTCTGAGTGCAATTCAAGGTGTTGGTTATTAGTATTACCTTTTAAGGCCTGCCTCCTCCCATGCAAACCCTGTTAAGATCTACTGATTGTACATGCCACTGCTTTCTGAGGTATTGTGGTGGCAACATACAAGAGAACTTTCTCTGTGGCAGCTCCCAGACTGTGGAACTGCTTGTTCCTTGAGATCAAGCCACCTTCCTCTTTGTGTTCTGAAGACTTTTCTTTTCCAACAAGCTTTTGATTTAGTTGCTTAGAGTCTTAGACTGTGGTTTATTTGATTTTTTTTATTAGCTCTGTGTTCCCTGATTTGTTTTTATGCTGCTTTCAGATTTGGTGTGTTGATATTCTGTTGAATTTATTGGTTGTATCCAGTGCTTTTTTTCGGGGGGGGGGACACAGGGGGACGCATATCCCTAAACATTTTGGGAATCTTAATGGGAGAAGAAACTAAAATTTTTACAATTTTTAGTTTCTTCTCTAGCATGGTGAATCCTCAGTTCCATTGTTACCCCCAATGGCGGCTTCATTTCCTGTCACAGTGTTTCCTGAGTCTCAGATGGAAGCGAGTGTTTAATGTGTGAAATAGGAGTTGGAATCTAGCATGGTGATTGGTCAGTTTTGCTGTTACCACCTCCGATGGCAGCTTCATTTCCTTTCCCAGTGATTTTCTTGAGTCAAAATGAGAATACCCCCAAACATTTTTTTTGGGGGGGGGAGCACTGGTGGTATCTAATGTTCAGAGTAGACCTGTAGATACTAATGGACATAACTCACTTGGGTCCATTAATTTTAATCATTCTATCAGTATCCAATGCAGAAGGAAGTAGAATGTTTCATCAGCACAATGATTTATCACTGTACAATGGAATATTCTCTTCTCCTTCCCCAGTGCACCTGCTAAATCCATTCTGGGGTTACCTCAACCCTCCAGAGCAGATTCCAGAACCGTGCACATCACATGCTGGGGGATGTGGGAGGAAACCACAGTGCATTATCACTAATCCTTGCACTAGCACGAATATTTACTTGAATACCACTGGACTGATCCTGCAAGCTGCTCTCACATTCTTATTTTTTGCTTTTTACTGTTTTCTTACCCATTTTGAAGTCTGCCATTAGAGAGGAAAACACAGGTTCTAAATCTTATTATCAGTAAACAAATTATCATCATCTTTTAGGTGAAAGATTTCCTACCTCTTCCACAATTTGTTACAGCACTCCCTTACTGCATGCTGACATCTTTCTCCTTTATATACAGCTTCCTTGTTGTGAACTCCTAACAGCACAAATAAAAGCTCAGGCAGCAGGAAACACCATAAGAGTTCTTACCCCAGTTGCATAATCCATCCTTATTTTATCCACCAACATGCACTGAAAATCTGTACTTAGTGAACTCAAACATGATCTCTCAATTTATCAACTTTAATGCAGGAAGAATAACAATTACACCCTAATTCTAAGCATATTGTTTGGTCTCTGTGAAATGTATGCCCACAATAGATTGTCTCCTTCCCTTTACAAATTGTCATGGATTTAGCATAATTGGAACTATTATTTTTTAATTACTTGGCTATATTATTTGTTTCATCTGCTTCTTATTGATCCAGTATAAACCACCGATTATAAGCTGTTTTAGTGATGACTTTGTTCTAAAAGGGGATGGTGGTGGTCAAAATGATTTGAATAAATAATTGATAACGAAGAATGGAATTTGAGGCAAATAAAGATTCAATCCCAACCCCACCTACCTAGAAGAAAGCCACATTGAATTCAGTATGGTTGAATTCTGAGTAGACATGTTTAGGATTGCTCTTTAGGTCTATTTAGTGTTCTGATGTGTGTTGCTTTGGATCTAGGCTTACAGTGCAACCCTAAACTCTGTCTGTTTATAAGTCAGTCCTACTGTATTGGACAGGGCTTATTCCCAGGTCAGTGGGGTTAGTTATGCTTAGAGCAGACCCACTGACATCGATGGGGCTTAACTGTCTTGATCCAGCCAATAGTGTTGAGGGCAGGGGAGGTCCCTGCTGCACTGATCCCTCCCATGTCTACAACCTCAGAGCTGCCATTGGAACCAGCTTTGAACCCACTTCATGGCTCCAATCACAACATTATTTCTGCATTATCCACAGAGATTGTGCTCCACATCTCTGCATTAATCTGGCAATACTTCCATGAGTGCAAATCTATGCATAAAATTATGGCATTCAAACCACTGTAAAGAGAGAGAGAAGAGGAGAGGTACAAAAAACCTACTTTCAAATAACAACATAATCCTGGTATCAAGAGTCTCAGGTTAGCAGAGAGGCTAGAAGGCTATATATAGACAATAGTATATTCCTGGGCCTCTCCTTGAAAGAGTCAACAGGACAGCATATTAGAAACCATACTTCTCAGCTCTTTTGCTGTTCTATTTAGACATGTCCAAGCATTATTTATTTTATTTGTAAAAATATATATATAAAAAAATATATATATACCACGGTTTCATAACGATATATCACAGTGGTTGACAACAATATAAAAACACAAAACCAAACAAAAACATCCAAGGAGGCAAACTATATAATGTGTGAAAACACTAATACGAGAAAATAGTACTATGGCCTTCTAGCACTGCAGTAGACCATGTATCTACACAATCTTTTTGTGCTGCCATTTAACTGCTAAGGAGCCTAGCCTGTCTTCAAGGAGTCTGGACCAGCAGCAGTGCACCCACCTTCTCATTTTCCCTTTATGGCAAACTTAAGAGATAGGCTTGGTCAGCCTTTGCCAAACTAATGCTCTTCAGATATTTAGGCCTACAACTTCCATCATCCCCGACCACTGGCCATGCTTGCTGGGGCTGATGGGAATTGTTATCCAAAATATCTGGAGGCACCAGTTTGGGGGAGTCTAGGCTAAACTGAGAGGCCCCTACTGAGCAGGATTTGAGTGCAAATGTTTCCAGACTATGTTTCTCACTCTACACACTGCACTACAATGGCTCTCGGTCACCACTAGTGCTGCACTCAATTTTCAGTGTTGAAAACCTTCCAGGTAAAAGGAGAGCATTCACAAGGCATGACACCTATGTGAAATGTGTTGGCTACATGGCAATGTCACCAAGGGCAAAGAAAGCCAATGCTTTGTCCTCAATTGAAACTGATGCACAGAGAGAACATCCTCATTGCTGAGGTGATGCCGCAACACTGTTGAACTGCAGGGCAGGCAAAACAAGGAGCGCTGACTCAGTTGCCTTGGCAATGAGGATTCCTTCCTTACCTCTCACCTCACAAGCACTTTCATGTTGTTTTTAAAAAGTATTCAAAAGAAGACTCTTTTTGGGGCATCCGTGGGATGTTTGCAGAAGCAATACCCCCACCCACACTTTCTGGCTCTGCTCATGATCTTGGTTTGATAATTAGTGCTAAACTGGAAGTATATAAAGCAGGATCGGGGGGTTGTACTGCTTTTTGGTTGGGCAGGTTTTGTGGGTGCTAATTACTTTTTGTGAATGACCCTAACCATTCACAGGTCACCATTTTCAATGTCTGCTGTGAAGAGAAGGGAAAAGATTGGTGTGGCCTTTTGCATAGGTGATGTGTGGCATGCCAAATAACTAAGTGCCCTTAAGAGATATATTAAGATTCCATAAGGTCTGGCCTGGAATCTATAGTTGCATTTCCTTCTTTTAAGTATGCAGCCCCTCCATTTTTCAAAAATAGCTTCTTCAAGGCCTTGAATCTGACATTAGTAGTTTCCAAGTAGATAGGAATAACCTGTTATGAAGAAGCTGGACTTCTGTCAAGCTCTGACCACTTTGAGAAGCCACACCTTTAAATAGACCTGGAGCAATGAACCAGGCACACCCTAAACCCATGCCAAGGCAGTGCCCTCCGGAAATCCTGCAACAGTTTTGCAAGCACACCCTGGAAAATACTTAATGCTAAGAAAGCAGTCCCACCTTTCTTCACCTTTCAGGCTATTGGCTCATGTCGCCATCGTTCATGTTGACTTCAAGTTTCCATCTCCTTGCTCTAAGCTTATTTTTTCCTGTAGGACAGAAGTAGGATAGAACTAAAGGACTGTGCTATGTAAGTGGGGAGATGTATTTGCAAATCATCACCTAAATTATCAGTTGTACTGAATATATTATCAAATTCATTTCACGGCTATTATATTTTTACCCTGTTTGTTGCTATACCAAGAATTAACAGCTGTCTTTACTCCTTTGTAGATGCTAGCCTACCTTAAGCAGTGACTGGAATGGATTCATTAGAAGTAAGTCCAATGGTGGAAATCACAATCTACTGTACAGTAAAGCAGTACCAGTCATGGAGAGAGCCTCCAAATATGTAGCAGGTATATACCAAAGTTAAACCATTTGAATGTTCACTCATTTCAATGGGAATGGGAAGGAAGGACTCAAATCTCACCCACTGAAATCAGCAAGGCATAAAAACACTTACGTTTGTCTGGATCATGTCCAATGCAATCGACTAAACAGTCAAATTAAATTGGAATGTATGATCTGAGTTTTTTTGCTTCGGCATACTGGAAATTTTATTTGTGAATTATTGAAAGATGCAGAAGCCACCAGCAAATGGAGACAGATATAACTGGTATTAAAAATAGGTATTAAAGATTAATCCTTACAATTATTCACAGATGGTGAGTGGTCTAGAGGCCAAGTTCTATGGGGAAAGTGGTTGACTCTCCATTAGAGGTCTAAGCAGAGTCTGGACAGCTACCCATCAGGGATGCTGTAGAAGTTGGTTTCCTGCATAGACGGCAGGGTTGGACCAAATTACATTTGAGATCACAATTACTTGCCCTCCACTAGCACATTCCAAAGTGGGTTACAATAATTTAACATTCAGAATTAAAAACAGTTTACAAACAGATGACCGTCACAGGAATGTATTCGAGTGGGCCCTGGAAACACTCATCTCGACCAAACCTGCTACTTGACCAAATACTTGTATTAGTTCTAAAACTCTTTTCGTACTAGTGTCTGGCTCTTGCAAGGTTAAAACTAGATCATCTGCAAATGCTCTCAGTTTATACTGTTTAGCTCCGACCTGAACCCCCTTAACCAGCTGGTCAAGTAGCAGGCTTTAAGCTGAACAAACAGAAAACGAAAGTACTGGACAAAAATTTAACAGCTGTTGAAAGGGAGAAGTTTCAGAGTGAAACTGGTTTAACGGTAGCAAAGAAGGTGAAATACCTGGGGATTAATTTGACATCCAAGAATGTGAACTTATTTAAAGATAATTATGAGAAATGTTGGACAGAAGTTAAGAAAGATCTAGAAATATGGTCAAATTTAAGACTTTCCTTGTTGGGCCGAATTGCCGTTATTAAGATGAATGTCTTGCCGAGAATGTTGTTTTTGTTTCAAACATTGCAGATTTTGGACAAAATGGATTGTTTCAAGAGGTGGCAAAAAGATATATCTAGATTTGTCTGGCAGGGCAAAAAGCCCAGAATAAAATTTAAGATATTAACTGATGCGAAAGAAAGAGGGGGGTTTGCCCTGCCGGACTTAAAGCTGTATTATGAATCAGCGGCCTTTTGCTGGCTGAAAAACTGGCTGCTTCTTGAAAACACAGACATTTTGGATGTGGAAGGGTTCAATAACAGATTTGGCTGGCATGCATATTTATGGTACGACAAGGTAAAAATCCATCAAGGTTTCAAAAACCATATTGTCAGGAAAGCATTATATAATGTTTGGATTCGATATAAAGATTTGTTGGAAAATAAAACCCCCAGGTGGTTGTCACCAATGGAAGCTAAGGAAGTGAAAAAACTTAATATGGAATCCAAATGGCCAAAATATTGGGAAATTATAGAACATGAGGAGGGAAAAGTGAAATTGCAGAGTTATGAGAAATTGAAGTCTAAAGTAAGAGACTGGCTTCATTACTACCAAATAAATGAAGTCTTTAAACAGGACAGGAAAATTGACTTCCAGGTGGAGAGGTCAAAATTAGAAACAGAGCTTTTGGAACCCAATACTAAGAATTTGTCAAGAATGTATAACTTGCTGTTGAAATGGAACACACAGGATGAGACGGTTAAATCAGCTATGATTAAATGGGCACAAGACATTGGACATGACATTATGTTTGCTGACTGGGAACAGTTATGGACTACCGGTATAAAGTTCACGGCATGTAATGCCTTAAGAGAGAACATTATGAAAATGATTTATAGGTGGTACATGACCCCAGTCAAGCTTGCAAAAATTTACCATACGCCCAATAATAAATGTTGGAAATGTAAGGAAACTGAAGGTACCTTCTACCATCTTTGGTGGACGTGCCCAAGGGTCAAGGTCTTCTGGGAAATGATTTATAATGAAATGAAAAAGGTGCTTAAATGCACATTCGTGAAGAAACCAGAGGCCTTTCTCCTGGGCATGGTAGGCCAATTGGTGTCAAGGAAAGATAGGACGTTTTTTATGTATGCTACAACAGCAGCAAGAGTACTTTTAGCAAAGTATTGGAAGACACAAGAACTACCCACACTGGAAGAATGGCAGACCAAGGTGATTGACTACATGGGACTGGCGGAGATGACTGGCAGAATCCGTGACCAAGGGAGAGAGACGGTGGAAGAAGATTGGAAGAAATTTAAAGTTTATCTTAAGAACTGTTGCAAAATTAATGAGTGTTAAAATGTCTTGGGTTATGTAAAATAGAATTGCAGGGACAAACAATTGGATATAAGAAAAAAGATTTTTTTAAAAAAAAAAGTGTCACAAGTTGAAATTAGGAGTTGCTAGAAAGATTTAAAACAGGGATGCAGAAAAGGGAGGTATGGGGAAGTCGATGAAAGAAGGTTTAAGGAAAAAATGTTAAGAAATTATACGTGTTTATATGTTTGTTTGTTTATGTATTGTCTTGTCTTGTCCTTTAAAATGTGTTAAAAAACCAATAAAAAATTTATAAAAAAAAAATGGAAACACTCATCTCATGTGTCAAAGGGCTAGGTAAAGAGTTGCATCACACTTTCCTCTTTGGGAATATCTACACCACAGAAACAAATTTGACATTTCCCGTCTCTTTCCACGGAACCCAGAGATCTGTAGGTTTATGAGAGGGGCTAGAGATCTCTAACAAAGAACTGTCAACACCCTCAACAAATTACAGTTCCTAGAATTTTTTGTGGAATCCATGACAGCCATACTGGTATAGGTTTGTGGTATAGATAAGACCTTTCATTGTTCACATACACAGAAGGGACAGTAAGTTTACACCTTACTAGAAGTTACACATCTAGTAACCCCTCTTGTTGTTCCATAAAAATGCAAATCAGTTTAAATATTTTCTGAAGTAGGAGGTGATTCGGTCATCTACTGACTCCTCCCCACTGACTCTATTCTATGTACAGGAGTTTCCTGCTGCCAATGCAACCGTCCACCCCCCACACACCTTTGGCAACCCTCCCATGAGTAATTCTGGGGGGGGGGATGTGCCTAATGGCTTGTGTAAGGGACAAAGTGGATCAGCCACAAATATGCACAGCAAGCAATGTTCTTGCAGACTTGGGTAGCTGGAGTGTTTCTAATATGCGCTACAGCCAAGATTTATTGATTACTTAGCATAATTTTGTCAAGATGGAAAAAGAAACACAAACAGACTTATGGAAACATACAAGAAGCCCCTTCCCTCAAAAGGTATCTGGCAGTGAGCTCTGCACGAGTGTATTTTGACAAGCACAGTTGGTACATTTCTATCTAATCTATAGGCTTTGTGAGCTCCCACTGCACTAAATCAAGCATACAGGCACATTTCTGCTCAGAGCAGAATGGTTCTGGTATATTCTATCTTCGGATAGTGAGGTGTTTTGACTACTCTGCCATTAAGTATGACTTTTGCAAGAAGGTTGTAAAACCAGTCTGAGGGTTACCAAAAAACAAAAGAAAACAACCAATTGGACAGCTGCCTCAGACTTCCTGGAACTGTGCCATCTAATCTGATATTATCCAAGTGCATTATCCCTGTATGAAGAAGGGCAGAAGAATGTGCTGACTGAAAACAAAACAATGTAATGAAAAGCTTTGTTAGGGGAGCAGTGCTTAGGAACAGAGGAAATTGCCTTGTACTGTAGGTCCATCTTGCCCACCATTTTCTGCCCTGATGAGCATAGTTGTTCTACTGGACTACAGGCAGGGAAGGGACACTACCAGTTCTACCAGGAGCTGCTGAGGATTCAACCCAGGACCTTCTGTATCTAAAACTCTAGCACTGAACATCCCCTTTGACATCCCATTAATGCTGGATAAGACTTTGGAAGCATGTACCTGGTTCACTGGTGGGACACGGCATCAACCACTATGTCCAGTGCTCAGATGGAACTGGGGGATGCTTGCCTAGTTACAACAAGATATTCAGATATCCATCCTGTTGGGCGCAGGTGGTTCCCAATTCTGAGCCTGCCCCTGGCTGTGTAGAAACACCCTCTGCTCGTTCTTTTCCAATCCCCTCCTGGTTCTGGGCAACAGTGGTGCAGAAGAGGCGGAGCACCTGGCCCTTCACCTGCCTGACCTACTTTTTCCTCCTCATCTTTCAACCTATCCTGCGCTCTACTCTCTAGCTCTGAAGCTTCCCCTGCCACTGACTCTTGCCGCCTGGCCAGTGCCATTCCCCACAAATTGTTGACCTCCTCTCCTGCTGATGCACACTCATCAGAGTTCTGCTAGTCCCTTACATCTACTCTGGGTCACTAGAAATTGCTTATTGCCTGTGTAAGAGAAATCAATATAATTGCAGTTCAGTGATTTCTAGGACAAAATTGTCAACTTAAACTGAAGCACCACACAAGAGGCCTTTTGTGGAATGAAGCTGAATTAGAGGACAAGCATCCCAGAACACCTGGGTGGGACAAGGTGAGTCATACCAGTATCATCCCCACCCATTCCCCCCCCTTTAGGCCTCTAAATTTAAGATAAGAGAAGAGCCTGAGGAAGAGAGAAATGGGAACAAGGACAAAAAGTGAGGAAGGCAGCAAAAAAGGATATACTAATACATGCCAAAGGAGGTCAGGATCTGAAAAGGTCAAAAACTATCGACCTAGATTCCTGTATGCCCTGGAAACAATCTGAATTATCTGAAGCTTCTAAGGGTTGATAGCTTGATATAGTTTGGTGGTGCCACAACCGTTTCTCAAGAATACAGTATGACAGTACCTGGCCTGGATTGGAAGTCCTTATGTGGACTTCCCTGGTTTGTACAGGGAAAGTAAAAGCACACCAAGCATCTGACGAAAAGATCCACTGCTCTGCTGAGGTTTATAGTTGCTGTTGATTTAATATAGAGGAGAGGTGGTATCCCCCCATCTGCTGTCAGAAGTGGTTCAGTCCATTCTACCTCCACCTTGGCCATCTAGCACCTCTACACATGTGTAGAGCCACCCTTACTCACTCATAACAATTCATGCTACAGAAACTTTTACTGAAACTCATACCTGTTTTGTTTGCTAGCTGAAGCCATAGGAAATTATTAGAAGCTCACACCAAGCATGATAGGGTTTCTATGTTTTGATGAACAGTGGTACAGTAAGAGATTAATAGCAACCACCATCTCCTTTTGGCACTGAAGCAGCCAACAGATGGTAGCAATTTTCAGCTACTATCAACTTAGGGAGCGTTGGCACAGGTAACTGAGTGAGAAAAGCTGTGTATCCCATTGCCAAATTTCAACATCTGAGATATTCGATTCCCCCTTGTATAGAAACCTCAAATTGTCATGAAATATACAAAACAATTCTTCAACTTCATTTTATCAGGAGTGGGTTCTAAGTCTTCTGGCTTCCGTGGCATTTGTTCACACCAGTTCAAAACTAGATCTAGAACACTAGCTAGAACAGTAATATGTCCGCAATGTTGTGATCAGGCATTCAAGACCAGTGAGGAATCCTGTCATGTTGAATTGTGTGTTTGGCGGGGAGGGTATTGTAGCTGCTTGCTGCTCCATAATGTGACAGTTCACTCATGAACGTTTGTACAGTTCTGACTGTGATGTATGAATGACAGGTGTTTACTTTAAAGTTGTTTGGTGAAACCGTTTTCCTGAAAGAGACTCAAGGTGCAGTGCTTGAAGAGAAAAAGAAAACCAAATTATGATTTATATTTTTATTTTAAAAGCCCACAGTTGCTGTATTTGGCAAACTTTAAAAGTACAGATGAAATGGTCTATGATATGACTTTTAAAAACTATTCACATTACCAAAACACCCACAAGCATCATATGGGCCCCATTTACTGTTAGAACACTAAATTCCCTGTGTCTACTAACAGAATAAGCTCAGTTTTCTAATAGGGAATAGCCCTTTTATGCTTTATTTTCAGTCACAAACTGTCCCTGCTCCCCGCCATTACTCTAGGCTACGCTCTAATGAAAGGTCAGAGGTTAGCACTTTATTTTTCTCCAGATCATGAATGCTAAATAGTGTCAGTCCCAGCAGTTCAATGACCCCTGTGTGTTCTGCAGTTGCTGAAAAATGAAAACAAATGTTAATTTGGGTTTCAATGCAGACTCCTTTTTTTTCTTCCTTTGGCTGATCTTTACTTACAGAACATATTAGACCACTTATACAATCAGGCTGAACCGTGGCCTCTGACCCCAGCTCCATTTTGAAATGGCTGCCTTCATTTAGTTGGGAGCTCAGGATTGCCTCTGGGCTTGCTGTCGAGAGATCCTCACATGTAATTCTCACTTGATGCCTACTACTGTTCATGTGCAAGTTACATAAACCAGAGCAATCTCCTGTGCACATCAAGGGCTCCTTTCCAATTCAAAAGTAGATGCCTGGTGTAGGTGTTATTTGTACCGTGTGTCAAGCTGTGATTGCTCACATCTGGTCACAAGCTGAATAGATCTTTTGATTCAAGGTGAAGAAAGAAAAAAAATGGGGGGGCAAAAAGAGAGAATGAAGATGGAACAGGCTCACGTGATAGCTTTCTGACTCAAAATGACCTTAAAGAGGCAAAGAAATCCATTTAACGGTGTGCAAGAATGTCGAGTTCTGGGGTAGCCAGAGCACCAGAGTTTCCTCAAACTCTTGTTTAACACAGCCAATAGATTAAAACTCGTAGATTAAAGTGGTTGTCAGCTTCACACAAACAGAAGCCCAGATTCTGTAAGAGGAAGATGTTCTCCACTCTGTTAACGTTTTAGCTATGGAAAAGGGCTTCGTTTTAAGCATATCACATTGTGTTTTCTGCATTTTTTAACCTCTGGGTTCTTCTTCCCTCCAAGTCATCATCACCATCAAAACTGCAAAGCCCAAGGCTTACTACCACTCTGCACTCATGTTGCATGCGAATACCAAGATCGAGTTTCTGAAGCATCACTGTCATCGCTTTTTCCTTGAAAAGAACTTCCTGAGGTGAAAAAGAACCTAGAGCATCAATTGCTCTTGAGGCATTTCATCCTGTGCTGTACTGCCAAGCTGCATATAAATATTAATTTTATGTATATGCAACACTACACAGAAAAGAAGGTGAAGGAAAACGCCACCAGAATGTTCAAAGGCTGCCATCCATAAATAACACTGCCGAGCAGTCCTGCTGGTGGTGTCTATAGCAAAATTAAACTCTGGAGTAAATAATACAGATCACATTGTATGCTGATTTCCCTTGTACAATCACAGCTTTTAGCAGTTCACCAAAAATCAGAAATTTGGGAGAGCAAGGGGGAAACCCTAGATATCTTGTAGGAGCCTTGGTGCAACCTCTGTCTGCTTTGCATCAGTAGAGAAGGGCAAGGCTCACTTAGCGCTGGATTCAGAAGGTAAGGAATGTCATACAGGGTTGCTCTTGGGGTATTTTTAAGTTGTGAACCACCCTGTGATCTTCAGGTGAAGGGCAGAAAACAAAGCTAATAAAAAAACCTTGTTCTTCGTTTACACAATTTTGCAGATGCACATAATAGTCAGGAATGTACTCCAGCATAAGATGAGATTGTGGTGTTAGTTCTGTGAAGCGCGCCATCATAGGTTCAGGTTGTATATAAGTGTAAATAAACCATATATCATAAAGACACCACAGTCTCCATTGCTCCTCATTTCAAAGGAAACCAAACCCTGGGTAAGAGCTTGGAACCCAAGGAATCTCTCACCACTCGGAGATGGGGGTTGCATGCAATAATATTGTTGTTGTTGTGACAACTGTTTTATACTTGTAAATCATTTTGAGAACCCAAAATGACTTACAAGTTTGAAATACTATTGTAGATCATAGCCTTCCAATAATGGTACCCTGAAGATCCTGAGCGAGGAATCTGCTGCTGGCCCCGCTCCACATCTGGTAACAATTCTGCAGAGCCTCAGAACTCACATTGGCACAGCAGCTGCTGCTGTCAGTGTTCATAATACTGAGCTAAACAAATCATTGGTCTTGACTCTGTATAAGATATGGTGCTCTCTCACCAGGTACTTTTGAATCACTGGCAGGGTACAGGGTGTACTTTGCAGAGAAGAAATGGAGATATGCAGTGCAATCCCTACACCTATTTACTTGAAGCTGGGGGCTCTATACAGTGCTGCAAGTGCAGAGTTCCACTCGCAGGAGAGGACTTCCCCTTCTTCTCCTATTTCTGCTTGCCCTCATCATCTTTTCAGGGGGTTGGGGCTGCAAGAAAGGGGAGAGACGAGGAGGTGAGGGAAAAGTTCTGTTGCACAAGCAGAGGTCTGCTGCACTCCAAAAACAGCAGTGTGGGATACTACCCCAAGTCCCACTTAGTTCAAAGAATGCAGCATGAGAATTTCTTACAACAAGCCTATCTAAGTGAGGTCATGGCAGAATTTCTCACAGGTTTCTTTGTTTCAGGCTGGAAACTCAAAAAAGGGAGTTTTTGCTAATACTACAAATCAAGTAATTTGTGTGGGTGGGTGTACTAAGTATGGACAAATCTGTCCGTTTTGGTTTCTCTCCTTTTCTCAATCTTAATTTCTGTTCTTAACATTTTCACATCAGTTTCTTAAAAATTAAATTAAAAATTGTCAGTATTTTCGTTAGTATATCTCCTAAACCACACATGTTTTATGCAATTTTGCCTAATATGATTTTTTTTACAAGCAATTCACCATAGTATAATAAATTTTCACTAATGCACACTTTCCCCTAGTAGATTCATTATTTGGCTGGAGAACTGCACTACAAAAATCAGAAAAGTGTGGATTTCAAAAGATGGACGTATATCAGTTTGTATATTTTTCCAGGAAGTGCAAATGAGGTAAACTTATCCATAAATGCTGACTTAAATAAAATTCCTCCTTCATCCTTAGCGTATACAGATACACACACACATTTTGGCTGCCAGTCTTCAGAAATTTCCTGTTGCTATATAAGGTTACCACACATCCATGTTTCCCAGGGACAGTCCCCAGATTTACAAATCAGTCCCCTGAATTTACCTACCATTCTTCAGATATGAGGAATACTCATTGTCATGTTCACTGAGGAAATGTTTAGTATCTATGAAAAATAGTAGCCTATAGTCACATTTATTTGCTGTGTATATGCTTTTCATTGAATTTGTTAAGCCACGCAGAGAACCCAAGTCATGACAGCTAAAAAGCTGTAACTTCAGTTATGTAACATGACAGAAGTGCTCAAACTTCAAATGAGATAAAACAAAAATACAAACCACTGTATAGAGTTTTACAGAATACCACAAAACCCTAGAATTGCCTCCCACTGCCTACTTTATGTGGTGTGGAAGATGAGAACCTACTCCAGCAATACAAACTTAACTTTTAATTACTGCAAAGGGTACCGCCTTCTATGAAAGTATGAAAAAATGCATCATAAAGATAGCTAACTGCGATCATCTGAAATAAATTAATTCAGTTTGTTCTGGCTTGAGCCTCTGCATGCTGGAAGTTCTTCGTTACCTCGCAGGAGCTGGATTAATAACCCATGATATTGTTCCGTTTGCAAAAGGCTTAAGGTAGAACATTTTCTCAGGCAGAATGGAAAGGTTTTAGTTCTCAGTTGTATTCAAAGCAATGCCAGAAATTATCTACCCATAAAAAAAATAATCACAAGGAATAGACCTGTTGGGACTACAGCACTTCAGAGTGCAGGCTGGGGACGGCATTTCAGTACCATAAGCAAGTCTTTCTTCAGTGCACATAGCTTGCTAAACTATCATGTAAATAGAGAAAACACAATAAAGATGTGGTTCTAGAGTGGTGCATGTGGGAAACTTGGGAGGGGAAGGATAGCATCCAACTTTTCTGGAGCTAAAACCAGGACAAGTGTCTTCCAGGATGCGCTCCTGGGTGAGTCACATGACCCGCACCGCACTCTCAACCCGGAAAAGTGTTCTTTCAGGATGAGGTCTTGTGTTTTTGGGTGCCGCGCGAGAATATGGCCCCCAAAAATATTCACACAGGATCATGACACCCAAAATGGCCACCACGATCTCTCACCAAAAAATAGGATGTCCTGTTTTTCCTGAGGTACTTGGGAGATATGGGAAGGCCTGAGAGAAGGTGTGATGGGATTTAGGGCAGACAAAAGGAAGCACTTCTTCACACACTACATAAATAATCAATGGCATTTGCCCTCGCATGAAGCAGTGCTGGCCACCAAGTTGGATGGCCTTTAAAGGGATTAGACAATTCATGGAGGATCAAGACATCAATGACTTGATGGCTATGTTCCATCATTGGTGTTGAAGGCAGTTTGCTTTGGAATACCAGTTCAGAATGGGCGCCAACCACCAGTATGAAAGATTTGAAGCAGGAACAGATTTTATGTTTTAATGTCGTACACCACCCTGATATTTTATGACATGGCAGTATATCAATACTTTAATGAACAAGCAAACAAACCTCTCTTTGCCCCTGTGTTGGGAGCTGACAGAAATGGGAGGCCGAGCCTGTGCTTATATCCTAGGGCCTAGTCCCTGATGTGGGGTGGGAAAACATCCAAAACAGAATTGCTTTCTGGAAAACGTCCCAGTGCTTTATTTTTCTGAGGAAAATGTCCCATTTATTAAGTTCATTAGTAACAATGAATGGATTCCAACTGCAAATACAAATATTAGGCAAGCCTGGCAAAATCCTTAAGTTGCTAAGTTTGACTCGTTTGTTGCAGCAGGCTCAATCCTCCCGTCTCCCCTCCCCCCCCCCCCAAAAAAGCTGGGATATTTTCCCCCCTGTAGTCAAATGGCAACCATAATTGGAGCACAAATCCTTTTCAAATTTTATTTATATATTTAAGAAGAGCCATGTGTAACTGAGAAAGGCATCTTAAGCTGCATGAAAAACAGTAGATTTAGTTCCAGTTAAATGTGCTTTGGATCAGGGTTTAAACATCTTTGCCCTCTTCCTGAAAAAGAAAAGAAAACATCGTTTAATGGAGTCAGAATGAGAGGTGAAGACAGTGGGAAGGGTTCGTAGAGAAAATTGGCTACATGGCCTTATTACTGGCAAGGACAAATGCAGTGGAACCCATCATGCGACTTCTTTCAGTCAGCCAGATCTGTCCTGTTGAGCTCCAGCACGAGCTCTTAAAGAAATTTTAAACAAAATAAAATTGTATCTGCAAGGAAAGTTTCAATTTTTTTCTGACACATCCATGGTTCACTAGAAGCAGGAAGTTCTTATAAACAGTATGAATCATCTTCCAGTGTCTTCTCCCTTTCCCTTCTCCAGCTCACAAAGCTGAGCCAAGGAAATTTAAACGAGAAGATTCCTTGTATTTTGTATGTCATGTCGATGTCATGCTGTTTTGCTTGGAATTATGTCACAAAGCTCCAGAGAGGAATAAAAAAATACTACAGGAAATTTTATCCCGAGAAAACTTCCTAGTGAAGAACTGGCCTCTACAAGTGTTGCTGGGTTTGTGAGTTTCAGGTGTTTGGGAAAGTGATTGCTTCCTTAGCTATAAAACCTTAGGGCACTTACAGCCTGATCCAGAGATTTATCTGTCTATTCCCTCTCAAAGATTGTGGGGGCCTCACTGCATTGAATACACTGATCAAAGATACAGCTCGAAACATGTGTAAGGGATGGCATGCTGCTCATGAGACAACAGCTACTACTTGCAGCTGTGGTAACTCCCTCTGGCTTTTGTGAAGCTGTTCTGAAATCCACCTGTGTTGCATCGTCCCCTTGGATAACGTTTTATAATTTCAGCTCATAATGTACAAGCTATCTTACATTTTGATCATTCAATCCTATTCAGTTTTATGGATGTTACTTCCAAGGATAGTTGTTTAGGATGAGAGTGTTGGGCTCACTAAATCATTAAGACTTTTCTACTTGCCTTGCCCCACCCTTCAGCCCTAGGGAACTTTCGTAAGGGAGCTGTTTCCAGAGGAAGAACTGTAGGAGGAGAGAGACTTTGTGCTGACCATCAGGCAATAGTTTTTCCAATTGCTTTACCCCACCCTCAAGTTCTAGGAGCCTTCAGAATGAAATTGCTGCCATGGGCATTATGTGTATGTGTCTTTTGATGAGCTGAGTAGAAGATTAGTGGTCATATGGGTGAGGAGTGTGTGTGTGTGTATGTGTGTGAATTGAACAGTGCCAAGTTTGTTTTTGGTTATTGGCTTTGCGGATTATGAGTGCTCTGTGCGTCTTATAATATGACTTTTATGTGCTTGTGCTGTTCAGCTTTTTTTAAAAAGCTGTCTTGTTAATAGTGTTTTATAGAATGTGGTTGTTTTACTGAGGATTTGTTAATTATTCTATATAACTTATGTTGAATTTCTGAGGTTCTGTTATTGTAATTAATTATGTTATTGTTATTTATTGTTTGTGAGCCGCTTTGTGATTTGTGTGCATAGAAAGCAGCACAAAAATATAATAAATGGAATGAAATGAAAGATGGGGTAATCCTAAATGCATTGTTTCAAAGTATTTGCCCTCAGGTTCAACATATTCTACCCCAGAGAGGCTGGATATATTTGATAGCTGCTGCCAGTCAGAATAGGCAATGCTGGTTTAAAGCATAAAGCAACATCATAAATGGCTGTGTTTCAAATTGCATATTGTTTCAAATTTCTCCCCCACCCCTACTCATAAGTTGGTTTATTTTCACAGGAGCCGGGTATGACAAGGTGTACTTAGTGCACTATATCCTGTGCTCCTGTGCTCTGCCTTAACTGATTTATGAACCACAGTGGTAGACTGTAAGGTATCATAGGATTAGTAGAAACATAACACAGAGACTGAGATGGTCTAGCCACTATGTAAACCTCACACATTTTTCACGGGCCAAGGAACAGTGTTGAGAACATCTGCCCAGCTGATTTACACAACGGAAGATCTTGCTTTGTTTTGTTTTGGTTTTTTTAAAAAAATCAAATAATGAAAACAAATACACTTATCAACAGCCAGGGTCTGTGAGCCTGTACAATGTCTCTTCTTTTTGCCGAGAAACCGTGGAGCATAAACTCTTGGGAAATCTGGCTGCTGTCTGTGAGGAGAAAGTTATAAACTAAAACACCTGCATATCACATGGGCAGTGTTAGTTATATGTACAAGTGGTGTGTGTTCTGGAGTGCATATCACATACTATTTGCATACCCTCTAACATTTCTCTGATGAAAATAGGGATGTCCCATTCCATAATGATAATTTTACTATTTATACCCTACACATCTTAATGGGTTGCCCCAGCCACTCTGGGCAGCTTCCAACATATACAAAAACAAAATGAAACATTAAATATTTTTAAAAACTTCCCTATACAGGATTGCCTTCAGATGGCTCAGGGGTCAGATAACTCCATACATTTCTCCAACAAAAATAGGGACATCCTAAGGAAAAGTGTGACATTCCGGGATTAAATCAGAAACCGGGGCAGCTTCTCTGAATCAGAGACATCCTGGAAAATAGGGACACTTGGAGGGTCTGCATTTGTTTGACAACAGGTAGAAAGGGATTTGCATGTCCCTTCCCTAGTGGGAGGCCCACAACAGTTTTATAAGGTCTCAATTTCTCTCTGCAACTAGTTCTTGTTTTTACTCATGTTAAAGGTAAAGGTACCCCTGCCCGTACGGGCCAGTCGTGTCCGACTCTAGGGTTGTGCGCCCATCTCACTTAAGAGGCCGTGGGCCAGCGCTGTCCGGAGACACTTCCTTTTTTTTATAATAATATTTTATTAAATTTTAACAAGAAAAAGAAAAGAAAAAAAAGAAAAGGTTACAAAGTCTTAAACAATAACAAAGTCATAAGTTCAACACAAACAGCATAAAAAAGAAAGAAAAAAAGAGAAAAAACAAGAAAAATAAGAATCCCTCTTTTCAATTTCTCACCATTTTTTTCTTTTTAAACTTATTTTCCTGACTCCCTCCCACCTCCCTCTTTGTATTCCAATTAAAGATATGTTCAGCAAATTCATACCTCTTACCTTACCCTTAATTATATATCCCCATATAATATCCTCATATTCTCATTTATAATCAAACCATTCTTACAAATTCTTATTTCACCTTATTACTCAAACCATTTCATTTTTACAATAATTTCATTAATTTTATCTTGTCCTCAAATCATTAAACTTTCAAAATTTAAACCAAATTTTACTAAAGCCAATTATGTCCTTTCCAACATCTTTTAATGTTTCATTAGTATTAAACTAATTCCATAAATATAGGTTAATTACAAAAGGCGTTTCTCATTCTAAGTTAATCCAGCGTCCCTTTTCCTGGTTCACGGCAATGTCAGTCCATATATCATTATATCCTTGTCAGTCAGGTGTCCTAATGTCTGAGGCTCTCAAGTCACTTCCAAGCCCCTTCTGCAAGTTTTCTTGTTCCTGTTTGTAGTTGCATACATCCTTGATCCCTGTTGAGTTCTTTCGCCTTTCCTTCTCTTTCTCCTTGGGGGGCCAATCACCGGGTACTTCCGTACAGTGACATTCTTCATTTCCTTTTATCCAATTGTCCCATTCCCCAGTGTTGCACTCCCCAGTGTTTAATTTGTAATCCAAAAAATAATTGTTCCAGAGAAGATCTTCCACTCGTTTCACAGTCCCGCGAAAAATAGAAATTTTCTTAACTCCAAAGTTTAGCCAGTGTCCTCCAAATTCCATCCTCCAATATTGCATCCGTTGGTCATGTGAGGCTTTAATTCTCTGTGTCTTTTGAGATACATTCACAATCTCCTCCATCTTTCTCTGCCCTTGCAGTTGCCCTATTAATCCAGTATCCTGAATAGATTGTTGTGCAGTTTCTGTAGCTGCATTTTCCATTGGCACCTCTTTGCTGACTTTAGCTGCTGTATAGTCCATCTTTTGATTCATCAAAACCATTTTCTCCTCCAGCTGTCGCAGCCCATCATATATTTTGTTCAGAGCAGATAAAACTTCCTCTCTATTCATTTCTGTCAAGGTCAGGGAGCTGGTCCCACGGTCTAATTTTCTCAGATACAATGTTCTCTTTATAACTGAAAAACAAACACACTGGCTGGCTTCCTCTAGGGGGTGTAGTTACTTTTTGGCATCCATCTTTAAATTGTATCCAACAAGGAAAAATTCCTTTCGATTTCCAAATATTTTATTTCCTTTCAATATAAAATAAACAGGCAGAAAGCAGCATTGGAATTATTTTTCCCTTTTCCAGTTCTGTATATCAATTTTTCTATTTTCAAATTGTAAATATCACCGACCGATTCTTTCCTGTCATTCCGTCCCCAGGTTAGGGACAGTGGAAGCTTATTTTCTTAACTCTCTCTCTGCAGGATTAGAAAGTCAAATTTTCTCCCCCTTTCCTCCTGCTGTCTAGGGGGGTTTGATGGTTAAAAGTGCAGGAAACTTCAGGCTATCTGTTTTCCTGGCTTTTAGCTTGTAAAATCTTTGCTTTGATCTTTATACAAAGAACGGGAGGTGGACTTCCTTTTTGCACCTTCCCGTTTCAGGTCAAATTCAAGGCAATATTTTAATCCAAAATTTCCAATTGTCCTACTCACGGGTTGTTGTTTAGAATCCAAATTGTCATAGGAAGAAGGACAGCGCTCTCCGACAACAGCTGTGCAGCTTCGCTCCGCAGAGGTAGCGATTGACTCTCAGCACCACGCCAGCCCCCGTCTCACTCCGGAGCCCTTTATAGGGTTCCTTTGCCAAACAGGGGGGCGCAAACGGTGCCCGCCAAGTCCCAGGGCCGCAGGCTTCTTCCGCCTGCGGTTTTTAAAGGGTCCCCGCTTCGCTGCAGCGGTAGGACCCGATTTCCGCGGAGCTGTCTCCCCCTGAGTTAGAGGGAATCTGCCATTGTCGGAGGCGCCGCCTCCGGAAGTCTGTCCGGAGACACTTCCGGGTCACGTGGCCAGCGTGACGAAGCTGCTCTGGCGAGCCAGCACCAGCGCAGCACACGGAAACGTCATTTACCTTCCCGCTATAAAGCGGTACCTATTTATCTACTTGCATTTAAGGGTGCTTTCGAACTGCTAGGTGGGCAGGAGCTGGGACCGAAAGACGGGAGCTCACCCCGCTGCGGGGATTCGAACCGCCAACCACACGATCGGCAAGTCCTAGGCACTGAGGTTTTACCCACAGCGCCACCCGCGTCCCTTACTCATGTTACTAAACCACAAAGAAAATCTTTCCCTTCCATCACTGGCTAAAGAGCTACATTCCCAAAACACCAAAATAAAGTACCCTGCTCAGGTGGCCGTACTGCCTGTGAACATCAAAGAGCACATAGCACACAATACCCAATTTATTATGATCAGCATAAATGTAATCCAGTGCATAGTTTCCTGGGTGAACTTGGTAGCTGAACTTGGTGGTGGCTACTTCTGACTACACAGATTCAACCTGAGCTTTCACAAAAGATTTTCAGCCAGCTGAAATGCAACATTTAACCAACCTTGCAAAGAAGTGATACCATTTTAATGGTATCATCAAAGAAGGGAAAAGAAGGATCCAGCCTTTGCTTCTTTTTCCCACTCTCTGACTTCCTCTATCCTATCATAATACGTCACAAGCAAACTTGGGAGCCTCACCATCACCTCATCTGCATGCATTGCAAAGAAGGCCTCTCAAGTACTGTGCTCTGGAAAAAGTTGCATTGTGCTATGTTTCTTCTTTCCTACACCAGCTTGGTCACGAACAAGGAGGTAGTGGCAAAGTTGTAGGAAAGAATGGATTTAAAATAATCACCTATTGGGATTCTTCTTGCCCTTTCCCAAGAATTATCACAACAGGTGCCCCTCCTTTCATGTCAAACCTTTTCACAATTTCTATATTTAATTCATCTATGATTAGACTTCATTGTGGTGCGTCGAGTTCCCAGGTGATTGCCCAACCAAGCACTGAACAGACCCAGCCCTTGTTAGGTTTAACCAGGTTACAGCACCATGTTGCCCTCAATGCTATCTCAGTTCCTACCTCCTTTAGGAAGCTTCGCTTCCTCCAAATAGTGCATCAGGTACATCTCTACTTTACCCTTCTTGTCTCCTCGGTAGGATATGTACCTTTCTGTTCCCTTCCCTTCGAGAAGACTGGATCTAAAAAGGGGATTTCTTCAAAGACTGGTGATTGCTGTGCACTATTTGGAAGCTGCAGCTGGAACAGAACCCTGCACCATAGCTCCTTACACATTTTGAGATGAGGGGTATCTTAGCAACACAGGAAGCTGTCTCGAACTGAGTTAGAACATTAGCCTCTCTAGCACAGTATGTGCCTTCACTGGCAGGCAGAGGCTCTCCAAGGTTGCAGACAGAGTTGTCTCTCAGCTCCAGCTGGAGATGCTGGGGACTGAACCCAGGGCAAAAGGCCCAAACAAAGCAAATGCTCTGCCACTTAGCCATAGCTCTTTCCTCTTCAGCGTATGCTGCAGCAATGGCATCAACTATCTCTAAGCATATTTTAAGTGTTAGTTTTAATAAACACACCACGGGTCTTGCATAACCCAGAAAAACCTCTTCCTTGGTCCCTGCCCTATTTCTGAAAATATCTGTGAGTTGTCAGAGCATAGCCTTTTCAACACTGGCTCCAGTGCTTTAGATGGGCTCCCTGGCTATGTTTATACTTAATAATGTTTGACCCTATGGACATCTTATAAAGCCTCACTAGTCCAACAGGCTTTTCCAGACTGAATTATTTTTTTCATCTGTCTATCTATCTATATCTATCCTCTATCTATCTATCATCTATCTATCATCTATCTATATCTATCTATGTTATTTGAAAAGGGTCACAATAATCATGTTATTAATGTAAAAAATTGCTACACATAGCACCTAATATATTTCTCGGAGAAGCATAATGAATATGAAATGAAGTTGCTTTACTTATGGACTGCTAAAATGTCTAACAATTTGCTGGCATATATAAATAATAATAAGAAACAGTTAAATAAGTGTTTTCAGAGCGAAACCTGATTGCTTGTGGGGTTGGTTTGTTCATTTGGGAGACAATTTGCTGTACACTTAGAAGGTTTGTGAAGGAATGAAAATTGTATCAGTTGCTTTTTTTAAAAAAAATGAAATAGCTAGTGTATTACGCTATTACATGTGTCTGAAGCGCCTCGGGTCATGACCACTTTCTGAACACTTAAAACAAGAACTTGAAATATTTAGTATCAGGAAAATAAATTTCATATTTTTATGCTTCTGTCGTGCAACAGCTTGAGCCACTCCAATTATGAACAGTGCTAAATTGTGTCGACTTGATGAGGAGCGTATAAAGGTTCTCTTCCTATGTGGGATCTAATCTGCTGAGAGCAGTTTCTGCAAAGGCTACTGTAATTAATATGACTTTCTGCCAGTCTAGTGCCTGAGGAATTGTGACCATGGACCCCTGAACAACCGCTTTTATCTGTTTAGTGTGTAACAGAGATTCACATCAAAGCAGCAAGGATGGAAGATTGGCCGTGGATAGGGGAGTGTTCCTAAAATACAGAGAAGTCTCTATAGCAGTGAAGATGGAGGAAACAGAGGTGATTTGTACTCAGACTGCCCGGTGGGAAGAGCAATGATGAACAGCAGAAATGAAAACAGAAAAGGGAGCTTGAGCGTGAGAGATGAGTAAGCCAGGAGAAGAGACATTGCAATAGCTCAGATATTAAACAAGTGGTGAAACAACTTATTACGTCTGTTTCTTCTTGGTGGGCATTTCCAATGCTCAATCTTTATTCAGTATGCCTGTGAATACCAGTTGCGGTGGGAAGAGTACTGTTGCACTCAGGTCTTACTTGTGGGCTTCCCAAGAGCAGTGGCATAGCGTGGCTTGTCAGCGTCCAGGGCAAGTATCGTACCTCCTAAAGTAAGTATTGCGCTCCCTAACTGCGACCTCTGCTGCCAAACAGAGCTGCAGAGCAGTGGCAGGACATGCACGTGCCTCCTTGGGCTGGGGTGCCACGCCACCGTGAGTCTCGCTGTCCGCCTGCCTTCCCCACCAGCACGGGATGCCATGCGACCGAGGGATGAAAGGACCTGTCCTCCTCCTGTCCTCTTCCAGCTCCTGCTCAGCATGCTGTTGCTCAAGTTAGGTGGGCAGGTGGGGCAGTGAGTGCCTCCAGTCAGGGCAGCAACTGCAGAGGCACACCCCTAAATAAAAATTACACCTGGGGCAATTGCCCCGGGAGCCCCTCCCTCCCCTGCCATGCTACACCACTGTCTGTGAGAACAGGATGCTGGAATGGATAGGTCTTTGGCCTGATCCTGCAGCCTCTTCTTATGTTCATTTTCTACTGCCAGGAAAGAAGGTGCTCTGTGACAATATTTGTCAATGGCTATTCAAGTCACATTTTATACGGCAGTCCTGAGAAGTGACTGCATAACTATAAGGCGTGAGTGGCTGACAAATGTACTCCGGTGAACAGTAGTATAGCACTGCTTCATATTTTGCACCTGACTTATGACACTCTTGCAGAAAGAAAAAGGCTGGCAACTACTTCTAAAGGACATGTCTGATTCAGTGCATTTATCAGCTCCATCCAAAGAGCTATCATAAGAATCTTATCATGGGTATGGGTCTCTTTTTTAGGAGGGGAGTTATGAATAAGGTGATTCTGCCAGAATGCATCAACGCTGATGGAAGCGAAGATTCACTGGAGCATAGGCAGCGACTGGAGCAGCTGGAAAAAAGATGATGGAAGCAAATCCAGAGCAAGGCAATTTATCATTGACCTTGTTACCATCGTTTTTATGATATGAGAAATAGAAGCTTGTGAGAACAAGCCCTTGGAAAATACGAGCAAACTAGAACCACATGTGCCCGCTAAGAAAAATCTGATCGCTTGACCTTTATAAATGGATCTCCATCCCTCTTTCTCCCTGCTTTGTGTGTTCCTTGCTGCATCACATCTGACCTCTCATTACAAGAATTCCAAACAGACTGCTATGACTACAGAGTCTCCATTCAACCCCATCTTTAAATAACTCATAAACAACTTTATACATGTCTTCAGGCCATTGAAAACAAAATAAAGTATTCATTATTTTAATAAAATGATCAGCTGCAGACATACTAATTCTTGCTAGGGACTTTCCTTTTCCACCACTTAACCCTATTCACAGTTAACTCTCCTCTTCTGTTGCAGACATTCCCCACCCCCCAATTTGCTGGGGTTTGAGAAACATCAACCCCCTAGAGTTGATGCGCTTGACATGGGCTTTGTAAGCATAAGAGAAGCAGGTTTTTGTCACACCTACTCAGCTTTTTATCTCTGCTCTAGAGCCTCTGTGTTCTATTATCTAGTTATGCAGAAAATTCCAATCCTTGTACTTACTGAAGCCACATCTGATATAATATGAACCTCCATTCGAAGAAGAGGTTTCTTACTTGTCACTACCACGGTGGCTTATTCTCATTTATTCTTTAGGCTGCCGTTCCAAAACACACACACACACACACACAGAGAGAGAGAGAGAGAGAGAGAGAGAGAGAGAGAGAGAGAGTTGTGTTCAGTAAGTTTCACAGCTTCCTTTTCATTGCTGCTACTATTTTTGTGTTCTCAACAAAATATAGTCACCTTCTTCACCTCCCATTTACTTTTAAGGCTACATCCAAACTATATATTTCAGGCACCCCTTAAACCTTCCTCCTCAGCCAGCTCCACAGCCTACACTGCCAGTGCCAAAGCTCCATCATCCATGATGAAATCAGAAGACAACTCACTTGCCCTCCAACATTTTTCTGATGAAAATAGGGAGATCCTTGGCCAATAAAGCGAGATGAGCGCCACAACCCCAGAGTCGGCCACGACTGGACCTAACGGTCAGGGGTCCCTTTACCTTTATTCTGCTGCTGCTGCTGTTGTTGTTGTTCCCTGCCCATCTGACTGGGCTGCACCATCCACTCTGGGCTGCTTCCAGCATAAATAAAAACATAATAAAATATGAAACATTTTAAAAAAAACTTCCCTGCCTTCAGGTGTCTTCTAAAGGTTGTAATTTACTCATCTCCTTGGCTCGGGGTGGCATAACTCCATATCCTCCAACATTTCTCCAATGAAAATAGGGACATCCTATCATACCCTTCAACATTACTCTGGTGAAAATACAGATGTCTTAAGGAAAAGTGAGACATTTTGGGATCAAATAAGAAACCGAGACGGCTTCTGTAAATCCGGGCCTGTACCTGGAAGATAGGGACAATTGGAGGGACTGAACTCAGACTTCCCTGGGTCCTATCTTCCCATTTTCCATCTTCATCAGGTTGTACACCTACATGGGCTCTGGATCTGGCAACCAATCATCATCACACGGGTCTTAAGGTGTGTGCCTGGGGGGGACCAACAGGCAAGAAGCAATTTGCACTATTGTCCTGAAATATTCACTAAAACAAAATACACACAGAGCTATGTTCACATTAAACACACCAGTATGTAGGATATAGTAAGCCTAAAGCCAATGCAATGGCAAGCATAGTTAGATGACTGCTCCCGACATAGGTAAAACTAAAAAAAAAAATGATGACGTTGATTGAAGAAGGGGAAACATAAAAACAGCTGGCAATGGGGTGCCCATGTCATCCTATTTGGAGGACCACAAAATGTTCCTACCCCAAGCAACCCCCTGGTTAATGTAGCATATCATATGGAAGCAACCTCAATTTTTAAGAAAGAGACTTTTCAACATTTCAGTTGCTTGTAAGTAGAGACCTGCATTGATAGTGCCTCAGATGTCAGATTATGAGCACTAACATGTCCCAGATAAGCTTGCTTTAAAGAAAAGAAACAGCTATCACGTTACTTGGGACTGAAGTTGCATTGTGCATCCATCTTTCGTCTCTTTTCCTGCTGGTTTAGAATGATGAATGTACCATTCTCTTTGCATTCAAACTTTGGGAGTAAAATGCACAGCCCGGCCTTTCCACAGTTCTTGTTATTCTGTTTTTTAAAAACACTGACATTTTCTTAAACAGACATAATTTACAATGTTAAAGTCACACAACAGTGCCTTGGTGTGCGAAAGCCAGCAAGAAAACAAGACTCCTTTGAGACAGGCTTGGGTTTGAAAAGGGCCGGGCAGGAGGACTAGTCTTGTGCTCTCTGAGGTCACTCCAGCTTAAAACAAACGAAGGGTGCAAGACCAGGGCAGTCTTGTGATAGATCTCTTTTCTTTCGGTCTATTAAAAGCTCCCGCTGCAGAATGGCTCAATCCAATGGAGAAAGAAAGAAAACATCGCAGCATAGTACGTGAGGGATGTGCCAATGTACTTGCTCACACTTTCCAGTGCGGTTTGCAAGATCAGATGTTTGGGTTGCATTATGTGTACAGCCTGGGTGGTGTCATAGCAGGTCAAGTGAGGGGGGGGGGGTCGGATTGGTGCCTGGATAGCCATGCCTTGCAGCAGGTGGCTGGATTTCATTTCTTATTTCTTTCTACAAAGGCCACTTGTGCAAAAGAATCTTGCCAGGCTTTCCCTCCCCTCTCCCTAATAACCCCTTTTAGGTTCTAATATTGGATTCCATCCATATTACAAGGTCACTGGGAATATCAGCTGCTGTACAAAATCCCCACATTGCTGCAACATCACACTGATATGTATTACTCATATGTTAATAAGTTTATGTTCTTTATCGGGAAAATATATTGACCCACCACTGGGTCAGGAGGAAGAGCAGAATGCTCCATTCTGCTGAGCTAAAGACAGAGTTTGGTAACCAAAAGTGTGCATTTTAAAAATCATATTTGGTCACAAGAAAAGGAAATTTGCATCAGTGGATTGTTCAGATTTGGTGGTCATAATTTTGGTAAGGCATGTCCTTATGTAGGCAAGCAGTGCCTGTTCTTCTGTTCACCTGTTTCACTGATGCTTACTAACTGCAAACTGTCCAATCAGCATGATTTCCTTTGAAATCTAAGAGGCTCACAAGTTAGAATCAGTTTTTATAAGTTTGTCAGAACCACTATCACCCTCTGGTTGTAGGACAATTGTTCAGACTTAAAATTAGTTTTGTCGGTTCCTACTCCAACACCAGGGTTCATGTTAGACCATCAGCAAGATCAAATGCTATCCAGTGTACTTCAACTTGCCATCAAAATATCTTCTCACTGAAATCTTCTCATCACTCGCCCAAGCTACAAGGATAGCAGAGCTATCACATTCTGAATGATAAAACCCCTAACAAATGTATGGAAAGGTAAGGAACCCATACCCACTAAAGGGCAGTAAGTATTTACTTTGGAAAAGATTGCTAAATATATTGAATAGCATGGCCTTTAAGGAGAAACTGCTGTCCCAAACTAGAATATTTTAATTTTTTTCATTGCCACCTTTCCTCTAAGGAGCTCTGGGCAATGTGCCTGTTTCTCCCCACAACAGTCCTGTGAGGTTGGTTCGGCTGAGAGATATCAACTGGCCCATGCTCAGTCGGTAAGCTTTACCACTGAGCAAGGAGTTGAAGTCATGATGGGCAAGTTCTTCCAGCAAAGTGGCCTTCTTTTTCTCACCATGGAGGAAAGGGGAGTGGGCATCCTCAGGAACACACATTTATTTATTTATTTATTTATTTAACCTCCTTATACCCAGGGGACTCAGGGCAGTTCACAGAATAAAATCAAGATATAAAACCACAAAATACATAATAAAAATAAAAACAACCCAATGCCCCCGCCCCAGAAAAAAAAACACATTTTAAGAGGGCATACGATGTAAATCAGATCAACCAAAGGCCTAATTAAAAAGGAATGTCTTGCCTGGCGCCTAAAGGCGTATAATGAAGGCACCAGGTGAACTTCCCTGGGGAGAGCATCCCACAGATGGGGAGCCACTGCAGAGAAGGCCTGTTCTCGTGTTGTCACCCTCCGAACCTCTCGAGGAGGAGGGACACGAAGGAGAGCCTCAGAAGATGATATCAGGGTCTGGATAGGAACTACCATTGCTTATGGAGTACATGGGGAATTGAGGGTCAGGCTCTGACAACTCACTACTTGAATACCAGTGGTTTAGCTATAACACTCACATTTTGGTGTTCTGATCTGAAATTAACAGGTTGTGGGCAACAGCATAGTGCTCACATCAGGGGGGGAAATGCTCTAACTTAAAACTAATTTACCTTTAGCCAGTAGTGGCTGGTGCCCACTGGCACAGGAAAGCAGGAAGGTCAAGCAGTAGGTGGATCCAGAACCAATGGCAGGCAGAGCCAAATGATTCTAGTTTGTCTCCATCTTCTTCCTAAGAAGGAGGAAGTTGGCAGACAGTGTTACCCCTTCTGAACTAGTTGTAAGTAAGAAGGAAGGCAGGTGGGAACTGGCTGAGGTTGGTGGGACACTGCCCCATTTGCCCAGGTAAGGTAGTCTCCACTCCATTTATCAGAGGGTTCATCCTACCCATCTGCAGCCCAAATTCCCATCTATCCTTTCATAAATTCAGTGGTTTGGGTGGAGGCCGAGAGCACCTTGTGCCTGAGAGTAATAATTAGAAACTTGAATGTGGATAGGAAATGAGTTGAGCATCGTCCGAGGTAGGTGTAAGCCTCTGTGGTGAATATGCTTGAAGGATCAAAGTGGTTCTCTGTAGGCCACTGAAGCTTTTGAAGAATATTTAGAAGTAAAACAAGTGGGAAAAGTCCTCTGACTGCCAGATCCAAAGCTGTTCTTTAAACCCTCATCAAGGGAAGCATCGAAAAGAAGCCAAGGCCATTTCTGCCAATATCAGCAGATTCTGTGCTGTCCCTTCCCCGCGAATAAGGCTTAATGAAAGAAGTGCTGCCACTCCCTTGAAGTGCTTCTTAAATAGGCAGAAATGACTTTTACAAGACGGAACTCTTTTTTCCTCTTCCCAAGTCAACCACAGTCGCTCTTCTGAACCTGAACTCAAAACCTTTCCCATCTCAGCCGTTGAGTCCTTGGGTGGCCTTCCTGAAGTCACTGTTCTTGTACAAGAAGTAAGAGCAGACCCACAGCAATAGTGAACAGAGAGCAAATGAGTTATGGAATGTTTACCTTCCCTGAGGCTTGGGTGACCCATAAATCTAAAGAAATACATATTTGCAGGTATCTTCAAGTGGGAAAACAGCTCTATAATCATGGCCTTCATACAGATTAATGACCAATTCACTGAATTCACGAAGGAGGGGGAGGGCTGCACCCGCTTTTCACATTACAGTAATTGAAGATCTAAAAGGGACACAGGTGGCACTGTGGTCTAAACCACTGAGCCTCTTGGGCTTGCCAATCAGAAGGTCGGCAGTTCAAATACACATGACGAGGTGAGCTCCCATTGCTCTGTCCCAGCTCCTGCCAACCTAGCAGTTCGAAAGCACACCAGTGCAAGTAGATAAATAGGTACCGCTGCGGCGGGAAGGTAAATAGCATTTCTATACTAGCTCTGGTACTCTTCATGCCAGAAGCAGTTTAGTCATGCTGGCCACATGACCCAGAAACTGCCTGCGGACAAATGCCAGCTCCCTTGACCTCAAAGTGAGATGAGCGCCACACCCCATGAGCGCCTTAGACTGGACTTAACCTTCCAGGGGTCCTTTACCTTTTACCTTTTAATTGAAGGTCTGGACACATACATGAAGACACATACTGTAGGCTTCATATGAATGAGTTGGGGAACTTCTTTTTGCAGGGTTGCCAACTGTGTGAACAGAAAACGCATAATAATACAGCGTACCTTGTGTTCCAATGTTCAGCTGAACATACTGAGGTCTGAAGCAAGGGCAGAGCTGGCATGTTCCTGCTCCTCACCACACTTATGTATGGATCCATCCAGTGAATGTGTGAAAAAAGCTAACAGTCACCGACAACGTATGGCGCAGGCAGTATTCCATTGTCTAATGACGGACTGATGGTGTCATATGGCAGGTCTTCAGAACTATGTAAGTTTGCAGAGGAGCAAGACACAAGAAACTGCCAAAACCTGGGGGTGGAGAATGTCAGTCAGGAAGGTAAGGGCAGGGTGTTGGCAAAGCAACCATGTGGATGATACAGACTGGAGGGCATGCTCCACAGAGTCCCACTGGTGACACAACTCAGCTGGTGCAGCTGCTTTGCACAGTAATTTATACTGAAATTAAGATTGGGAGGGAAATGAGAAACTGAAGAAAAACTTAAATTGACAGCTATACCCATCAGCCCCAGGCAGCATGATGCTGGGAGTTTAGACCCAAACATCTGGATGGCACCAGGCTGCTGAATGTTATCGTAAGGCTGCAGACTTTGGCAACAGAATTCTGAAGTCCTTCACTGTATCTTTTTAAACTTGGAAAGATGAGAGAAAGTAAGTATGAGGCGAAGCAAGGAGTGTTCTTACATGCAATTCATTCAGGAGGGAACTGATGATAAGGTGGAGTTTCAAGCTGATGGAAATGTTGATTCACATTCTCTATGTCCCACTGTTCCCAATCTTATCAAAATCTAGCTTTCCATTTTTCTGCTTGTTGGTAATATCACATTAAACCTCACTTGTGTTGTAATGTGTACAGGAATCCACTGCCTTGCATGTTTTCTTCCACTCCCTCATTTTATGCATCCCCTCTTGATACATCAACTGTTGAAGTGAGATACACACACACACACACACACACACACACACACACACAGTGGTACCTCGGGTTACATACGCTTCAGGTTACACACTCCGCTAACCTAGAAATAGTGCTTCAGGTTAAGAACTTTGCTTCAGGATAAGAACAGAAATCGGGCTCCGGCGACACAGCAGCAGCAGGAGGCCCCATTAGCTAAAGTGGTGCTTCGGGTTAAGAACAGTTTCAGGTTAAGTATGGACCTCTGGAACAAATTAAGTACTTAACCCGAGGTACCACTGTATATATATATAGAGAGAGAGAGAAAAAAATTTTTTGCCACAGGTTCAGAACTGTGGCACAAACAACATGTAACTCACCACAGGGTCTCAGTGTGTGCTGAAATGTTTAAGTAAGCACTGATATCATGGGTTTGACTGAGGCAGAACAATGTGGCCTCAGTAGAATAACTAAGTAAGGCTCCAGCTGCAATCCTATAACCATTTACATGGGAGTAAACCCCATTGAATTCAATGGGATTCATACCTGAGTAAGCATGTATAGTACTGAGCTCTAATTTTCTTCTGCTGTCACAGGAATACTTCTGAATACTTGAGCAGGCTTAGGCCTTCGCTCATTTGCATTATCCCACAGATTGGTCTTCGAGTCAGGAAACGAATTTAAAGCTATCTGTAAGGAAAATGCCTCGAAGCTCTTGCCACCAAGTAGCTTTCACTCTGCTCAAGGACTGACAACCTGGTTTATTCAAAACCAAGGGCACACAATGGATCCATTCACCAACTGAGCTACTTAAACCCAGCCAATTCCTGTAGGCTCCAGGCACAAAACAGCGTTTAGAGCCATAATATGGCATTTAAAAATATGCAAATTATTATAAAAACAAATATACTCTGCTGCATCTAAAAATAGGCATTTGTGCAATTAGAAAATATTTACAACACCCTCATATTTTCAGATCTCTAAGAACAGGCCAGAGCTTTGGGCTGGTAGTCAGTAAAAATGATTCAGTTCTAGAATAATAATAATTGGCTTAGAGTTGACTCAGGTGTGTGTGAGAGAGAAAGTAAGATTTAATCCTGGGATTCTCTTTATATCTGTTCTGAAAAAATAACTTTTAGTTCATGCTTAACACCTACTGATCTCAATTGCACCGCATTCAACAGTATCTGCAGAACCAGTCTTTTGTTTCATTATTAAATTTTACAGTTCACTTGCACTGAATCTTTGAGAAATGAAGAAAAGAGGCGGTTGCTCTTTTGCAGTAGGGAAAAAAAATCAAAGGGAGAAGAAAGATATTTGGAAAGGTAGATATAAGACAAGATTCCCCAAGGCACTCGTAGTATAATTGTGATAATATACTGCCCTCTTCAGAATGCCAGGCAGCAGCAACTTACCTATCTTTAATTAGCTGCATTTAGTGGGGGGTTTATGGACACTGAACATGGTGGGCTAATCTGCATACATTAGCATGTCATTTGCATGTTTACCCCAAGGTACTCAGGGTTTTATTGCCATTACCTTTAGCAGCTCTGTTTTGCTAATGAAATAATACAAAAACAGACTTTTCAGGATGCTGGGTTTATCACATCTCTTTTGTAAAGATTTTTTATTTTATATTTAATGCACTTTGTTGAGATAGGAGTCTTTCCATGCATAAATGGAAAGGGGGGGAAAGCAATTTCATCAGAACCATTTTTATGTGTACCCCCCCCCAAGTTTCTGTTTTTCTTTCTGCGATTAGAAATCTCAGGGGGGTGATTAAGTCAGGTAGGGTGTAAAAATGCTTCAGTGCCCGTTTGGGGAAGAGAAAGCTGGGCAGCAGAAGGAATGGATTTGACTCCATCCATCCCCTACCTAAAGGCATAAATAGAAGACAAATCACAGCTGCAGCTGAAGAAAGCTGCACAGGGTCAGAGGGCAGTGTCTGCATTTGCATTCAGTGAGAGACAGCAGGGAGGAAATAAAGGGGTCTCTCTCTCTTTGTTGCAATTCAGCACTATTTTAGAAAGTGCAGATACTAACTTAATTACCACAGTTCCCTTTTCGCACTGAAGCGCTGCAGCAGGTTCTAAATCAATACCTAAGGTCACATTGCTAAAAGCATTAAAAAACAGTCTTTTCTCTCACTCCGGCATGCAGCTCCCTCCTGCAACAGTGTCTCCGGAGGTCAGGATCAAATGAGAAATAGAAGGGGAGTTGGATAATGATCTTAGGAAGAACTGGGGAGGGGGAAGAAACTTGAATGCAGCCAAATCAAGTAAGAAAGGGCAACTACGCCAGAGAGCCAGCGCGGTGCAGTGGTTAGAGTGTAAGACCAGTACTATTTTTCTAGAAAATGAGCGCCCTCATTTTTGTAGAATGGCAATGGCGCCCACCTGAGAGCTGCCGGAACTGAGTTCCAGCGAGTTCTGGCTGAAAAAAAGACCACGGTCACATTCACACCATACATTTAAAACACATTTATATCACTTTAACTGGTTTCCTCCTAAGAATCCTGGGAACTGTAGTATACCCCCTCACAATACATTTCCCAGTACCCTGAACAATTTATGGTTCCCAGGATTCCTTGAAGAAAGCCACGACGGTGGAAGTCATATAAATGCGCTTTCAATGTATGGCATTGTTGTGGCCTGGGAAACCCTGGATTCAAATGGTCATGCATCTACAAAGCCTACTGGGTGATTTAGGGTTGGTCATGATCTCTCAGCAGGGGCGCTGATGTGTCACATGATGTGTCACATGATGCCGCCCAGCGGAAAGCACAGAGGGAGATATTTGCCCTCACCTTGGCCCATCCCAGTCCCTGCCCAGCTCCTGGGCTCCCGGTCTGGGGCTGGGTCATGCGGAGGGTGCCCTGCAGTGGTGGGGGATGTTGGCCCCCTCAATATTGGGGGGGCTCAGCCCGCTGCCCACCAATATGGAGGGGGCCGAAGCCCCTTCTAACCCCAGTGTTGGCTCCCCTGTCTCTCAGCCTATCCTACCTCAGAGAATTCTGATGAGGATAATATTGAGAGAGGAGGAGCCATGTGTGGTGCCTTGAGCTCTTTGGAGAAAATGACAGGCTATACATGTAGTAAAAGAGATAAAATCCATTACGTGTTTGCTCTTCCTGTCTGTTCAGCAGGTACCTTTCCCTTGAATCAGCTCTGACTACACCTTGGCTTGCTGGGTGGGAACGCTGTGTGTTTGTGTTCCACAGAGTTATTTCACTCTGCAGTTGGCTTCTGCAAAACATCCTTGAAGTAAACCATACATGGCATCTGATTTCAATAAAATGCTGGGAGCTCGTTTTAAGCAAAAGAATAAATGTCTTTCATTTGAGGGTGGTTCTCCTCCCTCCCTCCCTCTGTTTTATCTGCTGACCCAGAGAATTTACAACCTCCTGGAAGAGAAAACAATTCATATGAACTCCATAAGATATGGAAAAAGGCTGTTTCCAGCTGAGACAAGCTTGGCACAGCTTCTAATAGCTTTGCCAGAGGGAGGTTTTTAATTTTGGTTCACCTGGCTGAGCTGCCGCCTGCAAGTGTGTATTGCTTCAAGTAACGTGCGTGCAATCTGCAAACCCAGGCATCTGGGTATTATGGGGGATGAGGGCTGCGCGCTTTCAGAGCTCAGGGGATGGAAAGTCTGAGTGCTTTACTTCCAGCGCTGCGCTTTGCACAAGTAGCACGCTGCTCTCGGGTGCATGCACGCTAAGTCTGCACAGTCATGTGGAGAGGATTCATCATATACTAGAGAAGGCATGGATTCCCACCCCCACCCCCACCCCCCAGCACATAACTTTTAAAGTCATAGGCACAATGCATCTGTGTTCAGTAGGGAATTAAGAAAGATGGTTTCATTGCTGGAAATGAAAGACCCACAGCATTGGAAATGAAATTTCCCTAAAATTAGAGGTGTTTCAACATTCTCATCAGTCATAAGCAAAGTTTATCACCACCAATTATAATAATAAGAGTTAACAATACATTTACACCTCATTTTTATTCGTGTTTATTGTGATTATTGCTCTCACCAGACAGAGGGCCTTCTCGGTAGCGGTGCCCGCCCTGTGGAATGCCCTCCCATCAGATGTCAAGGAAATAAGCAGCTATCCTATTTTTAGAAGACATCTGAAGGCAGCTCTGTTTAGGGAAGTTTTTAATATTTAATGCTGTATTGTTTTTAACACTCGATTGGGAGCCGCCCAGATGGGTGGGGTATAAATAATACATTCTTCTTCTTCTTCTTCTTCTTCTTCTTCTTCTTATTATTATTATTATTATTATTATTATTATTATTATATAATGAGATATATTCTCATTATAATATATATATTATATAATGAGATATATTCCCAAGTAAACACGTAGCCAAATGAATAATAATAATATGCATTTCTTATACTACACCAACTTTCCCCAACCTTCCCCAAACTTCCAGATGTTTGGGACTACAACTCCCATCATCTCTGATCATTTGCCATGCTGGGTGGTTAGGAATTATAGTCCAAAACATCTGGAGGACACCAAGTTTTGTAAGTCTGTAATGTGCCATTCTTGCTCTGGGGATTTATTCAGACAACAGACACATTCAGACATATTCTTCCAACCATGATTCCATTATCAGGGTTCTTCAACAGGCTTCCTTAGGGACACCTTAGGTGTCTCAGGGTTTTTGTCTGTTTTATGATGGTCATAGAGTATGTGCCTCATGTCCCACTTATATTTCCCATTGATACAGTTAGACTGCAATCCTGTGCACTCTTATAAGGGAATTAGCCCAGATGAATACAATGGGACATCCTTTCCAGTAAACATGCATAGCATAGGATTTCACTGCACATCAGATCTGCAGCATTCACTTTTGAGAGTTTGGTGGAAAGCTTGTGAATAACTTTTGTGAGTTTTATGCCTATGCATGTAGTGATGTTGCTTTCCTAGAGTGATAATGCAATCAGAGCTTGAACCTGCAAATGCCCAGGGCACAGAGCATCATCATCGTGACTTGATTTGCATGCACCTTTACACACACACACACACACACACACACACACACACACACACACCAATTGTGCTCAAAGTTCAAGAAAGAGAACATAAACACATCTCAAAATGATGGTGATGATTCAGCTGCTACCACCAATATCCTTGTTCTATAGTAGTGGGGAATAGTGACTATTGCTGTTGTTGTTAACATGTATTTATATAACTCCCTGAATGTACTTGGTGCTGTGCACAGTAAAAAAAAATAAGAATTCCTCCACAAAGAAAATCCAATCCAAAACAACAAATATAAACAATGCAATAAAAATCAATAGTTTAAAATATACAATTTGATTTATTATCCATCCTCCACCCTAAGGTGGAGGCATGATAGGCTTCTGACTGAGCATAGGAAGGACCATATGGGTGGGGTATAATAAATAAAAACTTATTACTATTATTATTATTATTATTATTATTATTATTATTATTATTAAACTTGGTTAAAATTGGTTTATTCTTACAAACATCCAAAAATGATGTAAGAAAGAAAGAAAGAAAGAAAGAAAGAAAGAAAGAAAGAAAGAAAGACTGGGGTTCACTATCTCTAGTTATTTTAATTGCATTTACTCATTTATTTAACAAAGTTGTTTTCTACACTTCGAAACAAAGTATGCCTATGACAGCTGACATTGCTAAATCATGCTCATATATAGGGGCTCTTCAGTCATCCATACTGAAAATGGAACGGGCAATTCACTTCTCACACTTTGAGCAGAATATATTCACATTTGGGAGGAAGGTAACAGTAAGTAATGACTTCACAGGCGCAGCACACGATTGGTCACACTGTAGTTTATGATCCTTTCTTGTTCAATAACTAGAGTTTTAACAAGCCACAGTTTGTCAAATCCGAATGCAACAGGGAGCTATGTTTAAAACCAGAACTGGGTGCTTCTGAACTCCTCTTCTGGTGCATGCCAAAGGAGCAGAGGAAAGCAATTCACAATTCAATTACATCGATTATGGGATGTGTTCCCACATTTTAAGGAACTGGCTTTTCATATCAGGAACTGCCTGAGTTGTGTGTTTTTTGTTTCAGTTCTGCATTACAAGCAGAAGCCTGCTGCATGTTTTTTCTCTCAGCAAACTGTTTTGCATTAATGTTGTTTTTGTTATGCCTCCTCTGCTCTTCATGATACGTTTCAGAAACCATTATTGAATTCACACTGAAGAAACTGCTAAGATCCCAAAATTTCTACTAACATCACTATTGCTGACAGCTCAGAATGAAGGACGAAGTTCCTGTCCGAGGAATCTTAGCTGTCCTTTAGGTTTTACAAGGTCTTCTAATTGCAGATATATTTTACACTCTGCTCTACAATGCAAGTAAGCATTAGGTTTGGGGGGCACCCAATCTACTCCACTGACTGGCCAAGATAGAATTCATTCCCTATTTCATGTGGACCTTTTCTGATTATGTCAGTGGCAAGGGCTGAACAGAGCCAAGGCAAGCAGGCTAAATTAGAAACAGCATCACCCAACTGCAGAAAGCTTGTTGGCAGCAAATTAAAATGTGTTGTAATTCAGGACTCAGCTTAGCTCCAGGTCAGGCGTGTAAAAATGAGGGTGTCACGTTAACCAACCTGCTATTACTTTGTGTGCAAAGAATAATGTGTGTTATGTTTTAAAATACAATTACTCCAGCATTCAGCAAGGGGTCACCTTCATATATTTTATAAGTGATCAAATGTAACAAGGGGGGGGATATGGGAATTGGACCATAGCTCAATGGTGGAACATCTGCTTTGCATGCAGGAGGTCCAGTTAAAAGGGTCAGGCAACTGGTGATATGAATAGGTCTATTTCTGCCTGCAATCCTGGACAGCCATTGGCAGACAATATTGAACT